>NW_013670721.1:8901-13884 GCF_000517525.1 Limulus polyphemus | reverse complement strand
TTTCTTTTGAGTCTTCTTTCTGTATAGCGAGTAAGGCATGAAACGTCTAAATATTATATTATTTTACATTATTCATTCTGTATAGCGAGTAAGGCATGAAACGTCTAAATATTATATTATTTTACATTATTCATTCTGTATAACGAGTAAGGCATGAAACGTCTAAATATTATATTATTTTACATTATTCATTCTGTATAGCGAGTAAGGCATGAAACGTCTAAATATTATATTATTTTACATTATTCATTCTGTATAACGAGTAAGGCATGAAACGTCTAAATATTATATTATTTTACATTATTCATTCTGTATAACGAGTAAGGCATGAAACGTCTAAATATTAAGATATTAGTTTCTGAGTCAAATCTGCAGTTCTTTCAACAAGTCCTTTTTCAATGGTTTGTAAATTTTCAGACATTATTTTTTTGCACAAGTTTATTTTTTTTACTTATATCATATTAGTTTCATCTCATACGTATTTGCGAATGCTAATGTAAAATAATATAATATTTAGACGTTTCATGCCTTACTCGTTATACAGAATGAATAATGTAAAATAATAATGTGAACATTGTATATGTACTCTTTATAATAATCTAAAATAACGAACTGGAAAATACAAAATACGTAGTAAAATATTTCTTGAGTCATATTTTGTTGATTGTCAATATAACTACAAAATACGTAATAAAATATTTCTTGAAGTATATTTTGTTGATTTTCAATATAAATACAAAATGCGTAATACAATATTTCGTGGGGCATATTTTGTTGACTTTCAATATTAAATATATTTTGATTTTTATATTCTATGCTTAAACTTCATGACAATCTAAAGTAACGTATTAACATTTTATCTTTTTTGTGTTTGTTTTGTTGAATTTCGTGCCAAGCTACACCAGGTCTATCTGATCTAGTTATCTCTAAATTTGAGGTAACTGACTAGAGGGAAAGCAGTTAGTCAACACCACCTACCGCCAACTCTTGAGCTACTATTGTTAGACAAAATAGTGAAATATGACCGTCACCTCTTTAACTCACTTTCGGCCTCAAACTACGCTGGGAGAGATTTTGTTTTGGGCCATGTTGTATTGTGCCCATTCACACTTCAAACACTAATAACTTATTATAGTTTATTAAATTTCATTATTAGTTTATGAAACCTTTTGAATTGTTTTAATGACTTGTTTTTAAATAATACTCTGAACTTCATATAACCTTCAAGCATAAAATTTTGAAAAAAGTACTTTCCATAGTCGGCAAGGAAAATCTAGTATTTTATAAACATCTTGATATAAAGCTTTAAACAATAAATTATGTATAATAAAACTTTATATTTAATTTAATCTATATCTTCTGTCTAGTCTGTGGCGTAGTAAATACATGCCTGATTCTTATGGATAAGCCTTGCGCTAGGTTCTCAATGGTAGGAAATGTTTGGGAGCATTGTAATATATATATGTTTGTGTTAGTAAATGTTCGCTTCTTAAAAAGGCACCTGAATATCAACGAAACATGAATATAGAGTGAAAAAACTCAATACGTCTGTTTTTTTACTTTATTTTACTGACTAAACTGGGGAAGTCCAAAACCTTAAGAATACGACCCTAAATATCAGAAGAAGTTTTCTAATCACCTGGAGACGTTGGTCTCAAATAGCAAAAGCTCAGTAAACAAAAATAATGAAATGTTAGAATGCACGTGAACACAGAATTGTAGACAAAGATATGAAATTGATTTTAGGAACAAAAGTGACACATCGACCTACCAAAAGAGCTCTGTGATAGTAAAAACAAATATATTCTGTGAAAACCATGTTAATAATACGGCCTGCTCCGATCTCTCAGAAGATAACGTATTTTTCAAAGTAAAAAATAGCAAGTTATTTTAGGAAGAAAACAAGGTTATTAAAAGTATATGCTATCTGATAAACTTCTGATACTCAGCGAAAGGCCTCCAAGATTGAGACTTGTTGCAGTCAAGTGCACGTAATGCTATTTTGTATGCAACACTCAAATAGTGAAGTTGGAAAGACTTTGGGTCACTGCAGTTCCAGCTTAGTTGATGAGTTCTTTTATTGAACGAAAAATTCCAAGTGCTCTGCGGCGGACAAAAGATGTTCGATTTACGCACTTCTGGTTTGAAATTCGTAATGGACTTACTAAGAGAGTTGTAAAAAAAAAAATCGTCAAACAACTCGGTTCTGCACTTGATCGATTGGACGAAGAGATGTTGTTGTTTCGCTCAATATTTCACTTGTGAACT
Organism: Limulus polyphemus; assembly: GCF_000517525.1. NCBI lineage: Eukaryota > Metazoa > Arthropoda > Merostomata > Xiphosura > Limulidae > Limulus > Limulus polyphemus. The sequence goes on along the minus strand of NW_013670721.1, from coordinate 11,616 downwards.
GATAAAATGGAGAATGAATCAAAGAAAAATATAATATAAAATATACCACTAATACTAAGGTTTTTATTAATGTACAGTGTTTCAGCGTGGTGATTTTACACCATTAATATATATATATATAGAAAACTAGTTGTTTTATGGGTAACCCATTTCTTTATCTTGAATTATAAGCGCAAAAATAAACAACGAAATTTTAGTCTAAAATTACGTTTCACCTAGTTCGGCACTCCTATTATGATAGTAGAAGCTTATGGGCCATGGTGTATATGAATCAATACAACATCTATTGGACCTATTCCAAACAATACATGAAAATGTAAATAGTTATAGTTTGTAAAGTCCAAAAGTTGAGCCCGCGTGAACCAGCCTAATGTGTAATGCGTATACCTACTATATTGCAATATAATTCATTGTGTGATAATTACAAATTGTTTTAGCAATCAAAATCGTTTGCATTCATATTGACACTGTTTTTCACATTATGTATGCTAACTAAAACAACGATTTTGTGTGGTTATTTTAACCTGAGATGTGCAATACATGGTACGTACCAATAATGGTTGGAGACGACTTGAATGGGTTATGAAGAAAAACTTTAATTTAACATAACACCAAATGTACAACGTTTCGACAAGGTTTTGTCATCATCAGATACGTACCAGTTGTTATCAAGGTGATACGCCTTAGCATATTATAGCAATTCAGAAACAAAATGGTGTCTACAATGAAGATAGCGTTGATAACTGGACCAACTCAACTTTCACGATCTACGTACCTATATGTGCCGATGTTTCCGTTTATCAACGTTATATTTTAAGATCTGTGCAAGAACTCAGCTAACATATGTTTTCGCATATAAAAGCTATCTTCAAGTTTAACAACTCGACTTTCAAGATCTACAAGTCTACATGAGCCGATGTTTCCATTTACCAACGTTATATTTTAAGATCTGTGCAAGAACTCAGCTAACATATGCTTTCGCATATAAAAGCTATCTTCAAGTTTTGTACACCAAAAAAACTTTTCAAGATCAGAAACTGTGCTAGGCAGAATTATGAGTTAAAAAACCTATATTCTTGTTTCCTGACAATTAAGTGCTTTTATTGACAAAATATTAATTATAAAAATGTTTTGTAATAAAAATGGAAAAGATGTTTTTCACATTTTTATGTCGTACATTAATTAAGATGTCATTTTTGTATTGATGGATTCTTGCTATAAATGTTATGTTTTTTTTTACGTGGTATCTAATTATGATGTTTACAATATTTAATTAAGATGGCTTACACTGTGTACTTAGAATAATTTCGAGAAAAGGCTAGGATTTTTGCATGTCTAATTAGTCTTAGCAAATATGCTAATCTTCTTTTTTGGTAATGAGTTAATATTACGTGAAAATAGAACTTTTTCGTGATTTTTTTACCCTTCAATTAGAACGAGTTCCTGCGATATAAAATTGCGTGATTGCGGTGGAAATACATTATGGTTGCTGCAATGACATAAATTGGTTGCTGCAATGATATAAATGTTACAATCTGTGACTAAATAAATTAACAGTGAAAAGAAAACGACAGCTGAAATTTGAGTAAACATTTCACGATTTTATGAATATAGGTGGCGTAATTCAAATCATAAGTAAACTAAAGTAATACATTAAAATTGTAAAGAAATTTCTATTTTCAGTTGCCAGAATTACTTAAAGTTTTATAAATATTTACACAAAACCAGCATTATTTACTGTTTCAATGAATTACTTACAAATTATATTATCAGTAGAAATAAATTATCTAAATACAATGTTTATGATAATATGAAAAAAAAAAACAAGAACTGTTCAATCACAAATATAAAGTAGCTGGGAAGGTTTAAAAACATGTTCAAATTTCTTATTTTCTTTTCTGTTTTCATTCATAAGTTCTATGAATTATTAGTAATAATAACATAAATAATCTGTGTTAAAATAAAATCAATACTATTGTGTTGTTAATACTTACTCTAATCCTGATTTGTGAATGACTTTAAAAAATACCAATAATAACTCTTCACTTACTTAATCTAGTTTACACTATAACAGTTTTTGTATTAATGTAATTGATGATATAAATAAATAAATAAATAGATGATATAAATAAATTCTTAAATACAGAAGCTCTCACAATTTATTTTATTGGCCCATGTTTTTAGTGAAAACCTAAAGATAGATCTCCCTCTTTTTTTTTAGCATATAACACTCGAATTTGAATTTCAGCCTGAACAGCACCTTATGCGTTCGTAAGCAAAACGGTCATGTCAGAGACCCCAAATGTCAAAATATACTCGTTCTTCGGTCATGTCAGAGACCCCAAATGTCAAAATATACTCGTTCTTCGGTCATGTCAGGGACCTCAGATGTTAAAATATACTCGTTTTTGGTCATGTCAGGGACCTCAAATGTTAAGATATACTCGTTCTTCGGTCATGTCAGGGATCTCAGATGTTAAAATATACTCGTTTTGGTCATGTCAGGGACCTCAAATGTTAAGATATACTCGTTCTTCGGTCATGTCAGAAACCTCAAATGTTAAAATATACTCGTTCTTCGGTCATGTCAGAGACCCCAAATGTTAAAATATACTCGTTCTTCTGTCATGTCAGAGACCCCAAATGTTAAAATATACTCGTTCTTCTGTCATGTCAGAGACCCCAAATGTTAAAATATACTCGTTCTTCTGTCAT
>NW_013670721.1:2940-8112 GCF_000517525.1 Limulus polyphemus | reverse complement strand
GTTTTTGGTCATGTCAGAGACCCCAAATGTTAAAATATACTCGTTTTTGGTCATGTCAGAGACCCCAAATGTTAAAATATACTCGTTTTTGGTCATGTCAGGGACCTCAAATGTTAAAATATACTCGTTCTTCGGTCATGTCAGGACCTCAAATGTTAAAATATACTCGTTTTTGGTCATGTCAGGGACCTCAAATGTTAAAATATACTCGTTCTTCGGTCATGTCAGAGACCCCGAATGTTAAAATATACTCGTTTTTCGGTCATGTCAGAAACGTCAAATGTTAAAATATACTCGTTCTTTATTTGACATGCTGACTTCGAGAAGGAAATCAACTAGTAGCTCCCATCAACACAAGGGCCTTGTCCGGTTGTTGGAACCAAATAACGAGATTAAATGCCACTTTTATAACGTTGAAATTGTGAAACGTGTTGTGGCATCACGTCTTAAACCTTAGACCATTTGATTCCATTATATAACACTGAGTCTATGAAGCCATTATATGTCATTGTAAAATCATTTATTACATCTACCTTATGTAAAAAATAACCTCCAACACAGAAAACTAATCACGTCATGTTTTTACAAAAATTTGAACCAAGAACCGCGACATAGTATAGCTTATTTAACACTTGCCATGTTTAGTATTATTATTATATTGGTATACATAAAGTATACATGACTCATTTACGTATTCTCTATAGACATTTCGCAAATAATAATAATTCTAATAGCCATACCGTACCTTCTGATAAGATGTAAGACAGAATAATCTAACTTGTTCATAAATCCTCCATGAGAACCTCCGTATTACCAGCTTAGACCAAAACTCACGTCCTCATAATCTTGCAGATAGCACGACGAAGTTAGCAATATTACAAAGAGAGTACAATTAAAACATTTTCTTTTGCATTTTCAGTACTATTATCTCGAAAATTATCAGCAATCTTTGGATTTCATAAAACTATTCAATTTGAATTCCCAATCTTACCTTTTTTTATCACAGAACTTATACATCCATCGTATTATCATATACCCCTTATGTTAAACTGCACATACCTAAGTATGAACAAGTGGTTTACTCCCTGTATGAAAGATTTGTAAGAAATGTTACCTAATATATCATCCTGCGCACATGGAACATCCTCCACTTTACTCTTTATACATCTCAACATAACTGATAGACTGGACTAGTAGAGTTTGGGACGATACTTGTCATTTATAATTAACAAAATAAATCAGGAACACTTAGGTACTGAATATTAGGATTTAACTGATATTCATTTCTTGATTTTGTTGCCAATCTCTAAGCTTGCTGCGATATTAGCATTAGCTCACTAGAAGTAACAATCATTATATAGAGTTAGCTAAACATGCCAGTCTGGAACAAACTTAGTTCTCGTCTTTTGAGTCAGGTTGATGGTAAGAAATATCGCTCTAATGTATCTTTGTATGACTTCAGGTCGAGAAGTATGGCTGGAGTAGTATTTAGTTAAACAACCACGGCTGAGTGTTATAGAGTAGCCCATAGCTCCAAGATGGCTCATTTCACAGGATCAAAATCAACCCGGTAAAAATAAATTGTTGTGGCTTATCTAGAGTGAAAAAACTGAATCAGAAATTGTTGTGGCTTATTAAGTGTGAAAAATTTGGATCAGAAATTGTTGTGGCTTGTTAAGAGTGAAACACTGGATCAGAAACTGTTGTGGCTTATTAAGAGTGAAAAACCTGGATCAGAAATTGTTGTGGCTTATTAAGAGTAAAAAACTGGATCAGAAATTGTTGTGGCTTATTAAATGTGGAAAAGTGGATCAGAAACTGACATTCTTCTGAAACGTTGAACAGTTTAGTGCAATGAATTTCAGATATTCACACACACACATCTATACAACGACCATTTGTGCAATCCATTCTTAATTTTGAGCTAATAGACTATTCTAATTGAATAGTGGGATTTGATAGTCACTCTTCTAACGCACGCACAATCTGACAATGCAGAGCACGTTTGCTGCAACCATGAACTCTCAGATTCACAGACTGCTACGCTAACAACCATACCACGCTCATCCATATCAAATGCATGGCTACACTACTTTTAGAAGGCATCTACAGACAGATTACAAACTTATTTGACCAGTACCGGCTGCTCGGAAAAGGAAATAATCTTATTATGTTAAACGGTAAGTTAAGAACAAAAGGAATTCAAATATCAAAGTTCGATGTACTTTCGGTAAATGTCACTTGAATCTAGTAAACTATAACTTTGATTTTTTGTGTGGTAAAAATGATATTCCAGTTTTTTGTTATTGTGTTTTTAAGAGTTTAAAACTGAATAATAACATCAAAATAATCTGAAAATGAAACGAGTTTGAGGTTAAATTTATGCAAAATTCAAAATTCTTTATAAAAAGTACTAACGAATATATTTTTTCACCTAAACGTTTTAATGTACAGAGTATAATTATTGTTTCGTATCAGCCGCAGTTTGTAGGAGTGATTTTGATTTGGATTGAATTTCGCGAAAAACTACACAAGGGCTATTTTCTCTTGCCGTACCTAATTTAGCAGTGAAAGACTAGAGGGAAGACGGCTAGTCATCACCACCCACCGCCAACTCTTGGACTACTCTTTTACCAACGAATTACCACCGAACCGTCACATTATAACGCCTCCACGGCTGAAAGGGCGAGCATGTTTGGTGAGACGGGGATTCGAACCGGCGACCCTCAGATTGCGAGTCAAGCGCCCTAACCACCTTTGTAGGAATGATTTTAGTCCCTGCGTGTATCAGATTGTATGTATACAAAATAACTTATAACATTTTAGCAACGTTTCAACATATCCTAGCACCCCTTCTCTCCCCCCTCAAAAAAAGGTGAAAAATAATTATCCTTTTTTTTCCCCCACAATAATCTTATTTAGTTTATTATAACAATACAAGTAGCGACATCTGTAGTGGTGCTTTTTACCATAAATCAAAAAGTTTTAGAACTTACTTACTATATCAATTCTAGAAAAAAAACACTATGTTATTTTCTTCATTAATTATAAGACAGATATATTGGAATTTTCAATCTGAACAACACCATTCTTGTACAGGGTCCAAACGGCCAGGATATACTCCCACCTTCCCTAATCAACAGAATTAGTAGTCACTTTTATCTTATAAGTGTTCATAGCTGACTGTATGCAGCAACATTACATCCTGAACTTTGAATACGCAATATGGCACTTTATACAATAAGCCACGGATATAATATATCATATTATTTATGTATAGAATAGCTATAAAATAAAAATTTTAAAAATCAGTTGCAAGACCCACAATTAAGTAGTAACCACCTGAACCACCTGCTCGTAATGGTAAAAATGAAGAAAAACAATGCAAGAGAAATGAAAGGCTCGAGAAGCTCATTATAGAGTTTTAATTTTTGTCTCGTGTTTTTTGTGAAGAAATATTTTTACATTTCTTTAAAAACTTCTGATAATTTTGATTATACTATTTTTTGATGCACAGAACACAATGATAATTTTATATCCTTTTTCTGCCTTAATTTCTTCTCAGGTAGTAAAATATTACGACTACCACCTAAAATCCAAAGCTGAGAACCATAGCCAAACTATAATCAGTTATTAGAATAAGGAGTTAAACAGTCTGTGTTGTATAGTAAAATAAACTAGTTACAGTAGTAGAAAATACTTTAGAATGTATTAGGATCAATGATATAATTATATTATTCGTCTTACAGAAGAGCTAATTCCTGAAGCGCACGTTTAAAAATAACTGAAGTTATCTCTAGCCTATACTACATAATACATTTTTGGGCGTGCCCTAATGGTTAGTGTACGTGATCTATGAATTCGGGAATTCGTTGTTCACAATCTGTTACCCTAAAAACGTGCACCGTACTTTTGAACCATGGCTGCTCTATAAGAGTGATGGTCAAATCCTGATATACAATCTCCCAAGAGACGTACACAAGTAGAGTCATATTAACGTCTTAAGTAACCCTCATTCTTTGGAAAAACGAAACTTACTTCTTATATAATAGTAACCCATTTCGTTGTTTTTTATCAATAATATCAAGTCGTCGTCATATGCTACAGCACGTGGTGGTTTCTAGCTGGATTTCGCAAGATTTAAAAGACAACAATACATTTATTAATATAACAATCAAATATATAATGACGTATGGACATTTTTTCCGCTCTCTCATTAATCATGAAATCGTACACTTGTTTACATTTCGAGTTTATCATTAAATAAAGAAACCCATCAAATGTATATATACATAGATTCCTCGTTACTTCTTCATGACGAACGAATTAATTCTGAGGTAGCAGCTTACGTGGCTCAGCCTTGTTCTTCTTATAGACGAATTACCAGCTTTCTAACAGCACGTGCTTGCTTTCTTATATCAAACTGTTAAGTTTCGTGCAACTACTATAACAAGCCGAACACTTTTTGTATAGCAATGATAATATTGAAACTAAACGTTCCTCTACATACACAGCTACTCGACATAATATGCTGACAATAAAATACAGGAAAGTACAATATACCTTTAACAATTGTTTGTTTTTACCACACCACTCTTCCTTTAATCATTAAAACACCTACTGATCAGAACTTCTTAACAACAATATACACATTACACACTATTTATAGTTTCCAGTTCCTTGCTTTAGTCATTAACACACCTACTGATCAGAACTTCTTAACAACAATATACACATTACACACTATTTATAGTTCCCAGTTCCTTGCTTTAGTCATTAACACACCTACTGATCAGAACTTCTTAACAACAATATACACATTACACACTATTTATAGTTCCCATTTCCTTGCTTTAGTCATTAACACACCTACTGATCAGAACTTCTTAACAACAATATACACATTACACACTATTTATAGTTTCTAGTTCCTTGCTTTAGTCATCAACACACCTACCAATCAGTACATGATAACACAAAATAACTTAAACATACACGTGACATCCTATTCATAGTTGCAAGTCACTCCTTGTTTTAGTCATTAACATACCTACTTATTAGTACAGATAACATACAGTAATGTAAATATACACATACCTACTTATTAGTACAGATAACATACAGTAATGTAAATATACACATACCTACTTATTAGTACAGATAACATACAGT
>NW_013670721.1:0-2879 GCF_000517525.1 Limulus polyphemus | reverse complement strand
TACAGTAATGTAAATATACACATACCTACTTATTAGTACAGATAACATACAGTAATGTAAATATACACATACCTACTTATTAGTACAGATAACATACAGTAATGTAAATATACACATACCTACTTATTAGTACAGACAACATACAATAATTTAAATATACACATGACACACTATTTGTAGTTTCCAGACTCTCCTTGTTTTAGTCATTAACACACGTACTCATCAGAACAGGTCTATAACAACAGTAATGCTTTTTATACGAAGGTTTCTTATTGTTCATCATATGACTTGGTTCGTGTGCATGTGGTTAATTGTCAGTGTCAATTTTCAAGACGTTTGTGTTCTCATTGAATGCGGAAAAATGTAGTACACGTGACTTTATTTCCAGTATTACTATCTTCAATTTGAAACTTACAATCACATGAAACGATACTATCAACACCACCTTAAAAACCGTCAAACTCAGTTCTCAGCTAAATTATCCTCTTGTTTAGGTACGTTCGTGTGTATTTGGGTGTATTCAGTTCAGTAATAAAATACTCATTCAGTTCAGTAACAAAATACTCATTCAGTTCAGTAACAAAATACTCATTCAGTTCAGTAACAAAATCCTCATTCAGTTCAGTAATAAAATACTCATTCAGTTCAGTAACAAAATCCTCATTCAGTTCAGTAACAAAAATACTCATTCAGTTCAGTAACAGAATACTCATTCAGTTCAGTAACAAAATACTCATTCAGTTCAGTAACAAAATCCTCATTCAGTTCAGTAACAAAATCCTCATTCAGTTCAGTAACAAAATACTCATTTAGTTCAGTAACAAAATCCTCACCCGTTCGTTTAAATACATTGAATCAGATCCTTGAAATAGCAAAATAAACATTAGCAAAAATTATTTCATTATTTGCTCAAACGTATATATCGTAAATTATTGTTGGAGCAATTTATATAATTTTTATTTTACCCAAAATAATTTACTTTGTTTTGTGATAAACCATTTTCGCAGTAACGTGTTTAATTTGTTATGCAGCGGTGAATAATCTAAGCTATTATTTTATATGAAAAAAACAGTTTACTTTTCCTCTAAGCTTGAGCCATTACGATAACAAAATTACCACTTTCTGGAACCACAGCGGAGATTCCAGTTTCACATTCTCAGATTCATCCATTAAAATCTTAATTAATCGTTGATAACAAAACAAATGGCGGATTCTAACAGGGTGTCAGGTTCGTTCTACAAGTTCCATGATGATGTATAGGGATTTTTGCCGTTCTCTCTTTGTTCATGAAATGGTACTCTTGTAATCATACACCAACAGCAAGAACTCCAAAATGGTTGTTTACCTCTTGTAACCCTAGACTTCCCTCGGGTAGGTATAGTCATTCGAAATAATTCAAAGTGTGTAGTTAAGATATCGGCTTGCACATTACTTTAGCTATTGAAAGGAACACGAGAAGATAAAAAAAGAATTAGCAGTGGATAACAATTGACAATAGTGTTATCTTTTCTCGCCGATCTTGAGTCTTCTAGAGTCAAAAGCATACGCAGAACAGAGCTACCCCTAATCACGTGACAGTTCTTAAATACAAGTAAAAACTCACTTAATTGTGGAAACGATATAATGCTAGGACTACACCAAACGAACCACTTAATCTATTAGTTATAATAAGCTTCTTCTTCATCCATTTTTCCAGCTGAATGAGGATCTGAACTCTGTACATTCCAAATCATTCTTTGATAGGACTTGTTTCGAAAAGCTTGCGTATTCAATTGGATTGAATTCAATATTGTTTAGACCACGTAGGCAAACATGTTTGTTATGATTTTCGAAAAGCCTCTATGATTCACTGTGATCAGTCTTCAAGGACAAATTTATAAGTCCTATAACTCAAGGTTTTGGTATTGGTTGATACTCTCCAATATCTCGGTGTGTTGAAGGTATTTTTTCCCCTAAGGTTAACATTTATATGACATTCATATAATTTCAGCGGAAGACTACTGAAACAAAATGGCTCAAATGGGGCTCATATATAGCTCGTGCGTTTAAAAATATATGATTTAAACAAAAAGATCATTTAATTTTCGAACATGAGATTAGATTTGTCACAATGTTGAACAAATTATCGTGACGAAGAAGACAGAATGAGTTATATTGAATTATAAAAAGGTAAATAAAATATATTAAGTGAAATAACATAGCTTGTACATTTTACGTTGAAGGCCATTGACAATATTCACAAGTTCTTATAATGTTCATAGAAAATATTCTATGCATAACGTTTTAAAATTATTCTTAACAAAACCGATCAATGCTATTTGTAGCAAAGACTAATCGTTCAAAATGCTTTAAATTAACGAATTCACAAACCCTAAAACTCTCAACTAGATTTAATTGTTTGCGTCATAAAGTGTATATTTTAAGCAGGACTAATAATGTTAGTGAAATTAAAGGGCAGGTGAAAATACTAAACTTTTCTAAGTACACGTTTAAACCAACCCGTCATCAGAAAACATCCATATTATTAACGTTCTGTTCGCATGCTGCTTACATCTCTACATAAATCTAACAATCCATTTCCCTGATTAACAATTCTGCCAGTACACACCTATGATTACAACTCTACCAGTACACACCTATGATTACAACTCTACCAGTACACATCTATGATTACAACTCTACCAATACACACTTATGATCAAAACTCTACCAGTCCACTGCTATGATCACAACTCTACCAGTACACACCTATGATTACAAATCTACCAGTACACACCTATGATCACAACTCTACCAGTACACACCTATGATTACAACTCTACCAGTACACACCTATGATTACAACTCTACCAGTACACACCTATGATTACAATTCTACC
>NW_013670720.1:66459-77971 GCF_000517525.1 Limulus polyphemus | reverse complement strand
TAAGGAAAACAGGAAGTATAAATAGTTGAGCTTACCAAGGTGTAAGGAAAACAGGAAGTATAAATAGTTGAGCTTACCAAGGTGTAAGGAAAACAGGAAGTATAAATAGCTGAGCTTACCAAGATGTAAGGAAAACAGGAAGTATAAATAGTTGAGCTTACCAAGGTGTAAGGAAAAACAGAAAGTATAAATAGCTGAGCTTACCAAGGTGTAAGGAAAACAGGAAGTATAAATAGTTGAGCTTACCAAGGTGTAAGGAAAAACAGAAAGTATAAATAGCTGAGTTTAACAAGGTGTAAGGAAAACAGGAAGTATAGTAGTTGAACTTACCAAAGTGTAAAGAAAACAAATGTAAAAAGGTGTGCATTAGATGAGCTAGTTCATGAAAAACAGAAAATGTTAAAGATATAAGTTAAAAGTTTGAAATTCGTTTGGTGGTGAAAGCTGTTTTCAAACATCTGTCTTAAGGTTTTTATTAATGAAACTATATATTTTTTTTTATTTCTTTAATGTAAATCTTATTCTTTTCTAATAATTCATACAAATAAGTTGCGTATTAAATCACACTGATTTATTGTTAGTGTGTTATCGAGTATTAAAGCACACTGATTTATTATTAGTGTGTTATTGAGTATTAAATCACACTGATTTATTGTTAGTGTGTTATCGAGTATTAAAGCACACTGATTTATTGTTAGTGTGTTATTGACTATTAAAGCACACTGATTTATTGTTAGTGTGTTATTGAGTATTAAAGCACACTGATTTATTGTTAGTGTGTTATCAATTATTAAAGCACACTGATTTATTGTTAGTGTGTTATTGACTATTAAAGCACACTGATTTATTGTTAGTGTGTTATTGACTATTAAAGCACACTGATTTATTGTTAGTGTGTTATCAAGTATTAAAGCACACTGATTTATTGTTAGTGTGTTATTGAGTATTAAATCACACTGATTTATTGTTAGTGTGTTATTGAGTATTAAATCACGCTGATTTATTGTTAGTGTGTTATTGAGTATTAAATCACGCTGATTTATTGTTAGTGTGTTATTGAGTATTAAATCACACTGATTTATTGTTAGTGTGTTATTGAGTATTAAATCACACTGATTTATTGTTAGTGTGTTATTGAGTATTAAATCACACTGATTTGTTGTTAGTGTGTTATTGACTATTAAAGCACACTGATTTATTGTTAGTGTGTTATCAAGTATTAAATCACTGATTTATTGTTAGTGTGTATTAGTATTAAAGCACACTGATTTATTGTTAGTGTGTTATCGAGTATTAAAGCACACTGATTTATTGTTAGTGTGTTATTGACTATTAAAGCACACTGATTTATTGTTAGTGTGTTATCAAGTATTAAAGCACACTGATTTATTGTTAGTGTGTTATTGAGTATTAAATCACACTGATTTATTGTTAGTGTGTTATCGAGTATTAAATCACACTGATTTATTGTTAGTGTGTTATTGAGTATTAAAGCACACGGATTTATTGTTAGTGTGTTATTGAGTATTAAAGCACACTGATTTATTGTTAGTGTGTTATCGAGTATTAAATCACACTGATTTATTGTTAGTGTGTTATTGAGTATTAAAGCACACTGATTTATTGTTAGTGTGTTATTGAGTATTAAAGCACACTGATTTATTGTTAGTGTTATTGACTATTAAAGCACACTGATTTATTGTTAGTGTGTTATCGAGTATTAAAGCACACTGATATATTGTTAGTGTGTTATTGACTATTAAAGCACACTGATTTATTGTTAGTGTGTTATTGAGTATTAAAGCACACTGATTTATTGTTAGTGTTATTGAGTATTAAAGCACACTGATTTATTGTTAGTGTTATTGAGTATTAAAGCACACTGATTTATTGTTAGTGTGTTATTGACTATTAAAGCACACTGATTTATTGTTAGTGTGTTATTGACTATTAAAGCACACTGATTTATTGTTAGTGTGTTATCAAGTATTAAAGCACACTGATTTATTGTTAGTGTGTTATCGAGTATTAAAGCACTGATTTATTGTTAGTGTGTTATCATGTGATTGGTTATATAGGTCTGCAAATTTAAACTTCATAAAAAATTTTTTATAATAATGGACTTTCAATAATTCAGCTATGCATATTTCAAAAATAACATTAATTTTTTTCTCTCATGTAAGGATTTTTTTACAATTGGCAAGAAAAAAACTCTTACTCAGATCAAATTATTATTTCATTTACCACAATGAACATTTTTTATTATTATGTTTGTTAACAAAAATTCAAACAAACTGAAGAAAAGAGAAGAACATTGATGTCAAACGAACATGCATCCTTATTCATCCCGATTTTTTGTGTGTGAAATCTACTCTTTTAGTCTCAAAACTACGTGTTGTGATCTTTCTTTTATGTATTGCTTTATGACATTTTGTGTAAAATATGTATGTGATGGAGAAAAATGGATATCATTTTCGGATTCTGTGTACAGGAATTACCGTAGAACATGTAAAAATTTCAAGACAACAAAACATCGTAGGCCTGTGTTATTTTTTTCTATCCATTTTCTGCCATCATTATTGGTGTACTGAAATTTTTGAAGTAATCCATTTAATATTTCTGTTGCATTTTTTTCGTATGTGATCATAACTAACTTGTATATTTGAATTCATATGGTAACTATTATGTCTGTTGTTTAATGTTTTTTAATCATTTTACTTACTGGTTGAATGATTTTAGTTAGCATCTTAGTTGCTTTTTTTTATTTATATAAAAACAAATTATTTGACTGTTTTATTTGCCTTTTGTAAACAGAAATTTAGCTTTTTATATTTTAAAGATACATAAGAACATCGATGTTAGTTTGTAGTAAAGTTCCAGCTGTGTGTTTGTCAGGCAATGAAAGGAGATAAGAATGTGGTTGTCGGGCAGGGTATGGAGTCTTCGTTAGAGGAACTTTGTGAAGACAGTTTCTGTGAGTATCATTTTTATAGATATTAGTTTGTAAACTAATTAACTGATAATTTGTCTGTTGACCTTGAGAGCAGTCTGTTTGTACAAGATTCTTTGTAAACTTTACTTACATTGTATATAATTGTTTGTATTCTGTTTGTTTTATATACAGGTGTTTGAACTCTGATTATAAACAACTGTTTGTTTTATATACAGGTGTTTGAACTCTGATTATAAACAACTGTTTGTTTTATATACAGGTGTTTGAACTCTGATTATAAACAACTGTTTGTTTTATATACAGGTGTTTGAACTCTGATTATAAACAACTGTTTGTTTTATATACAGGTATTTGAACTCTGATTATAAACAACTGTTTGTTTTATATACAGGTGTGCGAACTCTGATTATAAACAACTGTTTGTTTTATATACAGGTGTTTGAACTCTGATTATAAACAACTGTTTGTTTTATATACAGGTGTGCGAACTCTGATTATAAACAACTGTTTGTTTTATATACAGGTGTGCGAACTCTGATTATAAACAACTGTTTGTTTTATATACAGGTGTTTGAACTCTGATTATAAACTATTGTTTGTTTTATATACAGGTGTTTGAACTCTGATTATAAACTATTGTTTGTATTCTGTTTATTTGAACTCTGATCATAAACAATTATATGTGTTCTGTTTTATTTGTACGTGATTGTTTGTACTCTGTTTGCAAAATATATATTACTGTTTGTTGTAAAACCTTAAATAATTTATTTTATAATGTTGAAAAATATATAAAAATTCCTTTTGACTACATTTTAACAAAAACTTTTATTGGCATTAACTATAAACAATTTGAGAATTATTTTTACACAAAGGATTGAGCACCTAGTATTTCACAAGTACTAGTGTGATTTATTTTTATAAGCTCTAGTGCTCCCTTTCCTGTATATTAGTAACGTAACTTAACTTATGGCTATTGGTCAAAATTTATCACTTGTAAGTACTGTAATATTTAGAAAAAGTTATATTTTTTATTTCTGTAGTGCATATTGATGTATAGAAGACATTTTGATACTAGAAATAAGCAACCTTATAACACCAAAATGTTGTTTTTATTTAATTTGACACTCGATGTTTTGCTTTACACCTTCTTCAGGAGTATTCCACTAAAACCGAAGAACCTGTAAAACAAAATGTTGAGTTTTATTTTCGTTCTTGTTTCTGATTGAGTTGCTTAAAAAAAATTAGTTTTGTAACTTTTAATTTCGTGTATTTGTTTTCCTTATATCATAAGTACATTCTATATATTTATCTTCGTTTCTAGTTGAATAAAAAAAACAGATGGATCTAAGAAATTAAAAAGGAGTGAAATAAGATAGTTTTTCGTAACCATATAACATCGTTGACCATGTGTGTAGTTGTTGAGGGTATGTAATGTTTCTCAAGCTGTTCAGTGTAAATTCTGATATGATAACACTGTTTAGAATGATAACTGTCTTTTCAGAACTTGAAAAATGATTTTGAAATAATGCTATTAATTGCAGCTGCACAAGCCCTGACAGCTAACGTAGTGGGAGGAGATCAAAATGGGCAGCAGAGTGTAATATACGCTACAACATACCCTGCTCAGGTGTGCTCTGGTTATGTAATTTTAATAATTCATGATACAAACGTACTTAAGTTCTAAAGTAACTGATGGTTCAACACTTTAATGTAACATTCTCACGCAACTTGGAAAACAGGTGTCTTGACTTGGTGTAACATAAATTGTTGGTGTACATATAATTATTATCAAAATTTAAAAAATTATTTCCTGGTGCCAAGATGGCATTGGATTTAAGTGTTACTACTGTTTCTTCTCATAGGTGATGAGATTAGTTTTTCTCAATTCAAGATAGTTATCCGTAGAGAACTGTAACATGTAACACTGGTAGTTATCTGTAGAGAACTGTAGCATGTGATGCTGGTAGTTATCTGTAGAGAACTGTGGCATGTAACACTGGTAGTTATCTGTAGAGAACTGTAGCATGTGATGCTGGTAGTTATCTGTAGAGAACTGTGGCATGTGACTCTGGTAGTTATCTGTAGAGAACTGTAGCATGTGACGCTGTTAGTTATCTGTAGAGAACTGTAGCATGTAACACTGGTAGTTATCTGTAGAGAATTGTAGCATGTAATGCTGGTAGTTATCTGTAGAGAACTGTAACATGTAACACTGGTGGTTATCTGTAGAGAACTGTAGCATGTGATGCTGGTAGTTATCTGTAGAGAACTGTAGCATGTAACACTGGTAGTTATCTGTAGAGAACTGTAACATGTGACTCTGGTAGTTATCTGTAGAGAACTGTAGCATGTGATGCTGGTAGTTATCTGTAGAGAATTGTAACATGTAACGCTGGTAGAGAACTGTAACATGTGACTCTGGTAGTTATCTGTAGAGAACTGTGGCATGTAACACTGGTAGTTATCCGTAGAGAACTGTGGCATGTAACACTGGTAGTTATCCGTAGAGAACTGTGGCATGTAACACTGGTAGTTATCTGTAGAGAACTGTAACATGTAACACTGTTAGTTATCTGTAGAGAACTGTAACATGTAACACTGTTGATTATCTGTAGAGAACTGTAGCATGTAATGCTGGTAGTTATTTGTAGAGAACTGTAGCATGTGACGCTGGTAGTTATCTGTAGAGAACTGTAGCATGTAACACTGGTAGTTATCTGTAGAGAACTGTAGCATGTAACACTGGTAGTTATCTGTAGAGAACTGTAGCATGTAACACTGGTAGTTATCTGTAGAGAACTGTAACATGTAACACTGGTAGTTATCTGTAGAGAACTGTAACATGCAACACTGGTAGTTATCTGTAGAGAACTGTAACATGCAACACTGGTAGTTATCTGTGGAGAACTGTAGCATGTAACGCTGGTAGTTATCTGTAGAGAACTATAATAAGAACGTTAATCATAGGGAGGATTACAAGATTAATTAGTTTAAAATCTTCTCAGAATTTTACTGTGCATAATCTTTATAATTTTCATTAATTTGATTTATTGTGTAAAAAAGTATGGAAGGAATTTTACTTGGTAACAATCAGTTGGACAAAGTTTTGAGAAGCTTAGTTTGTGTTAGAAAAAGTTAAAATTAGTTTGTAGTGCTCTCTATAATTCTTTAAAAAGTTGACTGAAAATTTTATCGTCTTTTTTTTTAGGTACATCAACAGATCCAGTTCGGCTGATTTTTAAGATAAAACTAACTATTTTTTATTTAAATTTCAACCATCGTTCCCACCCAGTGCGTCAACCGAGGTTTTTATAGATATTTGCGTGTATAACATGAAACAGGGACTTGTTAGGTTAGACGGTTTGAGAAGAAAATATCACATATAAAGTTTTAATTTAATTTATTTTTTTCTCTGTATTTGTGTGATTCTGTTGTTTTCTATATACTTTTACAAATTTTCGTGTTAAAAAATCATCACAGTTTTTAAACAGTTACTTAGATAAAAAAATATTCCAGAGAATCTGTGTGAATTTAATAATAAGCTTTTAGATCATACGATTAAGGTAAAATAGTGTAAGAAGTGATTGATATAGAGAAGTGTTTACCTTACTGAATGACATCAAAACTTCACATTTAATAGTTGTTATGAACTCGGACTGAATTGTAGATTTGTTTTCTATGGGTGTTAGACTTGTTGATTTCATTGTTTCGGCTTTTATTGCTTAAAAACACAAACATTGTTTTTACACAATTAATACGATGGCTACTTAAGTTTTGTTTTTTGAAGTATTTGTACATTCATTCATTATTTTGTTTTAACAAAGTGACTCACCTGTTGAGCTGTGTTAATGTGTTATTTAGTTTTATATATTTGTGTATCCGGTGAGAAGCCTTAGTGCCCACCGTCTATAATCTTTGAATGTGTACATGATTATATACTACAGTAAAGTTAATTAAAATATACATGTGTAGTTCTGTTTAACTTTGATGTAATTAGTGACTGGAATTACCATTTTTAAGTATCACCAGGTTCAACGTTTCATCCCATACGTGAAGCGTACATCTTTAGTAATTTGTTGTTTCTTCAAGGAATACATATTAATCATTTTAACATGATAGGGATGAGTGTTATTATCTGTTAGGCTGAAGTCAGAACCTACAACACTTATTTTAACGTGATAGGGATGATTGTTATTATCTGTTAGGCTAAAGTCAGAACCTACAACACTTATTTTAACATGATAGGGATGAGTGTTATTATCTGTTAGGCTAAAGTCAGAACCTACAACACTTATTTTAACATGATAGGGATGAGTGTTATCATCCGTTAGGCTAAAGTTAGAACCTACAACACTTATTTTAACGTGATAGGGATGAGTGTTATTATCTGTTAGGCTAAAGTCAGAACCTGCAACACTTATTTTAACATGATAGAGATGAGCGTTATCATCCGTTAGGCTAAAGTTAGAACCTACAACACTATTTTAACATGATAGGGATGAGTGTTATTATCTGTTAGGCTAAAGTTAGAACCTACAACACTCATTTTAACATGATAGAGATGAGCTTTATCATCCGTTAGGCTAAAGTTAGAACCTACAATACTATACTAACATATAGTAACTTACAGGTTCATTGAATGTGATCTCTTTAATTTATTAATGGTAAGTTTGTACATCAACCTGTGCATTCTGTTTGCACCACACATCAATCACTACCATGTTCATGTATGAAATTAACGTTGGGTTTCTGGTAGGCCTTATGAAATCTGCTTTTAACTGCCTATACATTGTCAAGACATCTGATTCAGTCTCGGAACTGGTTACTTATGATGGGAATTGTGGTCATTGGGGATAATGATCTCTATTATGTATGTGTCTTAACAACTGTACTGTTTATGGTGAAAATATTCCACATCTTGTTTGATGCTGTAGCCAAGTTGCAATATCTTGTGATCGTTGTGCTTCCGTCCGTGCAATGACTCACCATGATTCTGGATGTCTTCACTGAGGACTAGTCGTGATCCATAAAGAACTTAGAGTGAGAAAATTATATATCTGCATGATTTTAATTACAATAACCAAAAAGGGTGATTAACAGAACCTAGTTGCCCCCCAGTGGCACAGGGGCATGTCTGTGGACTTAAATACATAGCCCATTGAATAGCTTTGTGCTTAACAACAAATAAACGAACAGAAGCTGGTTAAATTCAACAGAGGACTGCCCTTCTCTAGCCATAATCTTGAAATGGACTGCTCTTCTCTTGCCATAATCTTGAACTGGACTGCTCTTCTCTTGCCATGATCTTGAACTGGACTGCTCTTCTCTTGCCATGATCTTGAACTGGACTGCTCTTCTCTTGCCATAATCTTGAACTGGACTGCTCTTCTCTTGCCATGATCTTGAACTGGACTGTCCTTCTCTTGCCATGATCTTGAACTGGACTGCTCTTCTCTTGCCATAATCTTGAACTGGACTGCCCTTCTCTTGCCATAATCTTGAACTGGACTGTCCTTCTCTTGCCATAATCTTGAACTGGACTGCTCTTCTCTTGCCATAATCTTGAACTGGACTGCTCTTCTCTTGCCATAATCTTGAACTGGACTGCTCTTCTCTTGCCATGATCTTGAACTGGACTGCTCTTCTCTTGCCATAATCTTGAACTGGATTGCACTTCTCTTGACATGATCTTGAATTCGACTGACCTTCTCTTGCCATAATCCTGAACTGGACTGCCCTACTTACACTCGTTTTAAAACTAGAATAAGTAATGTTTGGATGAGCGATTGTAATTTATCCAAAATATTGATAAATAATCGTAAAAAACAGGTGTACAAAGCCCGTTAAAACATTACATTTATGGACTTTTTATTTTGATTATCAATTGTTACTTAATGTAGACAGTTTTAAGGGAGCAGTGCGTTATTAAATTATATATATTCGAACTTTTATTTACGAATAAATTATCGGACATCCAAAAGTTGTTTCTACACAGTTTGAACCCAACGCAAGACAAACTGGTGAAAATTTATGTTAATTTCATTTAATACTTCAAGTGGTTACCCATTGGTTAAAACTTAACGTTACTTACTTGTAGGTTTGTGTTTTGAATATAGGAAATTAGACATCTTTCGGCGATGAAATTGAGGGCTTTATAACGCTAAATTTGGGTCTCGATCTCTGCGATGGGCGGGTAGTGCAGCTTTGTGCTTTAACAACATTATATTGGCCCGGCATGGCCAGGTGGATAAGGCGCTCGACTCGCTATCTGAGGGTCGCGGGTTCGAATCCCCGTCCCACCAAACATGCACGCCCTTTCAGCCGTGGGGCGTTATAATGTGACAGTCAATCCCACTATTCGTTGGTAAAAGAGTAGCCTAAGAGTTGGCGGTGGGTGGTGATGACTAGCTGCCTTCCCTCTAGTCTTACACTGCAAAATTAGGGACGGCTAGCGCAGATGGCCCTCGTGTAGCTTTGCGCGAAATTAAAAAACAAATAAAAAATAACACTATCAACACGCCATCTGGTGTGTAGTTTGTAAAACCTTGTCGCTGAAGGAAACGCAAGTTGTATGTTGTTTTAGTTTTGTATTAGAGAAACTAAAGCGACGACTATTATTACATCTTTATTTTAATTAAACGTAGATGATTGCATAGCCTATTGTATACTGCGGGTAAAAAATAGTTAATTATCTAGAGCTGTCTAAACTAATATTTTAATAAACTATGGATGAGAATATAATAAAGTTTAAAAAATGATTTATAAACCGTAACAGATACCGTACTGTCTTTAAATCGTTTTATTATTCTTATCAGTACATCAAAAGAATCATTCTTGTTTATGTTTTTACGTGTGCCATTTTAAAACACATTATTGATACTAAATTAATATTAAAAAAGTAATATTGAGGTAATTGTACATGGAAAATAGTAAGTACTTAACAGTTTGTAATTTAGTCAAGAGATGGCGCTGTGTTGTGAGCGTTTTAAAATATTACAGTTGTACAGAAGTAACCAATTTATGAAGTCTAGTCTGATTCTTTCGACTTGCACTTGGCCGGGGTTACTGATGAGGTACGTCACCAGTATAACTCAGTGACAAGGGGTAAAACGAATGATAGATTAGGCTTCACATGTATTTGAAATTCCGATATAAACAGCTATTAAAGACAAACAAATGCCCGTTGAAACAATTCATCGGTAAATAAATATACAACGTGCAGTCAACCCAATGCCTTGAATCATGGTGTATATGCAATATGATTATCTAGTGTTTACCACCGTATTTTGCACTTTGTTTTTAAGCGAAAGAAACTGACTGCAATGCATTGTTGACAAAAAATGTTTGGGTTTTGATGCAATGAGTGTATCCAGAACAATAAGGTCTTCAGGTTCGCTAAATAGCCGTAAGGATTTTTTTTTCGGCTGGATGCCATCGTTCCTTGTCACTTTACTGAGTGCAAGGAAAGGTCGCTACCGAAATGAGCGACGTTTGACAGTTGTCATTTCTATAAGAAGTGTCAAAGGAGAGATATTCAAATCAAATCAATTTATTAAACATGGTACAATAAAATCATGTATGTATATAATACCGAAATGAAATATATAAACTCAACAACGGCAAATATATTCTCTCTCTCTATGCGTTTTTTTTCGTTCATTCTCCTATCTTCGAAATATTCCTTTCAATCCGTCAATGGAGAAAGTCCCGTTTTTTCCGTGAAATTTCCTCACAAAAAGAAAATTTGTTTTCTTAAGTTATTTTCTCAGATTAACGGTTTAACACATGGGAAAACTAACGAATTGACGCTGATATCGATCAGTAATGTTATGAATTGCAAAAAAATTCATAATTTTCTTGTAATTTATTCTTGAAAATATTCATCTTGATATATATATTTCAAAGACTAACCGTTCAGGAAATACAGAGCGTAACAGACAGACATTTGACTAATATACAGCGCCTTGTAAAAGTATTCGCCCCCCCCCCCTGCAAAGTTTCCACATTTAGTTGCTGTCTAAGCTTGCAATCATGAAACTTTCAAATCGGACTTTATATTTAGAATTTACACAAACCGAGAAAGCTAAAAACGCTGATATTTTGTAAGTAAGTTAGATTTTCAAAGAAAATTAGAATATTTACAATTGCATAACTATTCAACCCCTTTGCTATGGCAACCCTAAATCAGTTCAGGTGCAAAATATTAGTTTTAAAGGTCACAAAATTAGTGTAATGGTCTCTGTGTGTGTGTAATCAAAGTGGTTTAACTTGACTTCAGAGTAAATACATCTGTTCAAGCCACAACTCGCATAGTGATACGACAAACAAACCATGAAGACCAAGGATCTTTCCACACAAGTCAGGGATAAAGTGGTAGAGAAGCACAGATCAGGAGAAGGTTACAAGAAATTTTTAAAGTCTCTGATTATCCCTTTAAGTACAGGGAAGTGAAGTGTACTTCATACCACCCGGTCACTACCCAGATCAGGCCACCCTTACCAAACTAAGCAGCCAGGCAAGCAGGAAACTGGTTATGGATGTCACTGTATAAACTATAGT
>NW_013670720.1:57726-65459 GCF_000517525.1 Limulus polyphemus | reverse complement strand
CAAAGACATGTAAATGATACTGCAGACATGTGGCAGTAAGGTTTTTGTGGTCAAACGAAGACAAAAATTGAGCTTTACTGGTTTAAATTCAAAGCGTTACGTCTGGCGCAAGCCCAACACAACATATCACCCAGTCAGCACCATCCCAACTGTCTAGCATGGTGGTGGCAGCATCATGTTATGGGGATACTTCTCATCAGCAGGGACTGGGAAGATTGTCAGGATTGAGGAGAAGATGGATGGTACAAAGTACATGCGAATCCTAGAGGAAACCCTGTTTGAGTCAGTCAAAAATCTAAAGCTGGGTCGAAAATCACCTTTCAGTAGGACAATGACCCGAAGCACAAGACCAAAGCCACACTGGAGTGGTTTCAAAAGAAGAAAGTGAATGTTATGGAGTGGTCCAGTCAAAGTCCTGACTTGAATTCAATAGAAAACTTATGGTGAGACTTGAAGATTACAGTCCATCAATGATCCCCAACGAAATTGTCAGAATTGAAACAATTTTGCCAAGAAGAATGGGTAAACATTACACCATCCCATTGTGCAAAGCTGGTAGAGACCTATCCAAAAAGATAATTGCTGCCACGGGTGCTTCCACCAAGTACTGACTTAGAGGACTGAATACTGATGCAATCAGTAAATTTCAATTTATATATTTTCTTTGCAGGTTTTGCTGACATTCAACATCCTTCACATATAACAATGTTAAGTTTGATCATTTAACATTCAACCTTCTTCCCACATAATAGTGTTAAGTTTGATCAGCTAACATTCAACCTTCCCACATAACAATGTTAAGTTTGATCAGCTAACATTCAACCTTCCCACATAACAATGTTAAGTTTGATCATTAAAGTTTTGAATAAAAACACGTTTACTAAATAAATCTGTTTTCATTATTTGTATTTCGTCAAAATGTTGATTAGGCGTGTGATCTTTTATTACAAGAACAAAGCTAAAAATATATACGTAAAGTTTCGGGTTACAGAAGGTTAACAAGTTTCAATGTATTTGTTTGTAGTTAAGCGCAAAATTACACAATGGGTTATTTGCGTTGTGACCACCAAAGGTATCGAAACTCGGTTTTTAATGTTATAAGCATTCAGATTTACCGCTGAGTCACAGGGTTTTAAAAAAATGTAAGTAGAAAGACATAGTGAAATGATGCACATGTTTTTGTGTCTTAGGCACGTCCTATATATCACTACATTGCTGGAAATGATACACATATGCTTTTGTGTCTTAGTTTGTCGTAAAGTTCCAGATAACTCGTTTTAAAATCGGCAACAGCTGGTGAAGGAGGTCATTATTGAAAGGTTAAAAGCTAATATAGTCGAGCACCATCTGCTATAGTATCTAATCTATATAAAAGCTAGTGTATATAACGTCACGTCACGCTTGATTTCTCGAAATAGAAGTCATAAAAACCAAAATGCCTTTATCCAGGTAGAATACTTCGATTACTGTCTACCCATTACGATTTTAGTGCAAAGGTGCCGTGAAACCTTATAAGTGTAGTGAGTGTTGGTATAATAAGCCTAAAGTAAAGACGTAGTGTGTGATCACCTAGTAGAGCCAAGTGCATGAAATTTATCATGAGAGTAAAAATATCGATTCAGTTTTAAACGTTTCTGAACTAAGCTATTTTCTGTTATGTCACCAATGTTTTTAATAAAATCAAACCTCTTTAATCAATGGATACTCTAAATCAAGAAATCAACAAATATTTTTCTAGTTTTGTTGTCTATACATTTCATTTTATACTTTCTGTACATAGACTAACAGAAATTTTAGGTTATACTTTTGTCGCTAGGCAATATAACATAAAAGCCATTCTTGGAACGTAGTGTTACCAAAACGCACTAGCTTTTCTATACATTAGAAATTGTTAATGTAACTGATTTTTACCAATAATTATTCTATGAATACGCCACCAATTCATTTTATGAATGATCTTAATTTTGATTGGCTCACAAAGGAACGTACCGACGTTTGACTGCCTCGACTACACTTTGTTTGTCAAACTTGATTTCGCAAAATTTATTTATTTCAGCTTTCCATGAAATGTGAGGTTAGGGTATACTATGGGGTGGGGGTGGTAGGAGTTTTGACGGGCTGTACACTACTTGGTTATAAACGTTAGACTTCTGATGAACTCGTGATATATTGCTGGCTGGTAACTCCTAACTCCAGATGGTTAGGCTTAACTTTTCATCAGGTAGGTGGATGTTTTTCCGATTACCAATGCTTCAAGAGGTATATTCCCCCCCTTTTTTTTAACTAATAAGCCCTGCCACTAAGTTTGAAGATTGCGTTTGATAAAAGAAATATTACTTCTTCAATCATTCGATAAAAGGGAAAGGTCGATGATTCAAAAACAGTCCCTCCCACCTCTCGGCGCTAAAACTTGTCCGTAAAACGTGGCTCATCTATCCCTCTCACAAACACAATTATCTTATGTGTGAAACTCGTCACATTACTTAAGCATTCAGGTATTTTATCAGTGAAACCAGGGACAGAACCATCATATAGCGCCTACAGAGGATGAGCAAAACGCACGTTTTACTGAGGCACGTTACATCTGTTTTCTGCCTTGAATTTGAAACGCCCAAGGTTTGGTAAGCACGATTATGTCAATTTAACTTTAATTAATTATTTTACCAGGTACCCCTCTCTCTCCCCCTATTTAAATACGTGTTAAAATTTCAATAAAATGTTTAATAATGTGGCCTGTACTTTTACGACGTTCTTAAAAATAATTAGAATAATTTATCGTTATGTCTTTCGTCCCAAGAGCTGCTTCGTCGGGCATGCTGAAAAGGGTTCTGGATTATCATATACAAGCAAATATATAGAACCAAATATATATAGACACTACTAGATATTATTTCTTAATCATATGATTTTCATAAATTAAATTTAATGTCAAGCAATAATTTTATTATCTTTAGTCAGCCATTTCTTTATTAGTTTTCGATGATGTACAGTTTTCATGTCACGTGTCTTCTATTATATCTGTTTCGGAGACAGTTCTAGCTTACAAAACACCCACCCGTTAGATACCCTAGTCAAAGCTTTAGATTTATAAGCACCTATTCATTAATAACCCTAAGCTAGGCTTTAGGTTTATATTAATCTACAAATTAGTAATCCTAAGCTAGGCCTTAGGTTTATAAGCACCTACTAATAAGTAATCCTAGGTTAGGCCTTAGGCTTACAAGCACCCACACATTAGTAATCCTAGACTAGGCTCTAGGTTTATAAACACCTACACATTAGTAACCCTAAAGTAGGCTTTAGGCTTACAAGCACCTACCCATTAGTAATCTTAGGCTAGGTTTTAAGCTTATAAGCATCCACTCATTTCTAATCTTAGCAAAGGTTTTTAGACTTAATAAAGAACTTGGATCCCACCTTTATTAAAGGAATGGTTGTTTATTTGACATATAAACTACCCTCTCTCCAAAAGCTTGAATTATGACGTTATTATTACTGTTATATTATCATATTTTGCATAAAACTTGAGCTTTAAAGATATATAGATATGTACTACAAAATGCTCGGGATATTTTACTAAAACTTAACTTCTGTAGAAGATAAGCCTCGCACAGCCGTCTACGTTTTCAGAGGATTTTACCATGTAGTTTTACCTCAGATTGGAATAAGGATTAATAGCTATGATAGTGAAAATACAACTTTTACTGCTTCGAAGAAAGTGTGGTGTCATTGCAAGAAAAAATGGTGGTATTTTTTTTTCTAGATTATAAAGTCCCAACAGTATGTTTGTTTTTTTTTCTTGATAAAACTGATTCACTGACAAGTATCAGATAAACGAATCTACAAATAACTATCGATTCATTTATCAAACGAGAAGAGTGATTATGCCCAGATAACTGAGTCTTTCTATGAGACTGGACAAAGTTAGTAAAAATAAAAACAATCTTAATTATCTGATAAACAAAAAGAAAATGTGGAGTAAGTACTTTCAAATACGAAAAGACAGTCACGTCTGTTAAACTTGTGCTTAGTTTCACAGTTTTGTTTCTCATGGGATTGACTTCTGTAGACCTTGATGTAAGTTTTTATTCGACTATCTTCTAGTAGAACTGAACCAAAAAGCATGCCTAAGTTCAACAAGTTATCTCGGTTCCTTTGTCCAGTCGACAGCGTAACCTCCTGATATTTGTTCTCTCACAGCATTGAACGACTGTTACCTTTAGACAACGTTAATTCGGCCAGCAAAGAACATTACAGTGCTGATCCTTTCAACCAGGATACTATATATTGCCGCAATATTTTTTCGGACAAAATTGATATTACCTAATTTAGAGAAAACAACTACAATAAGACAATCTCAACGACTCTCTGGACTCTCTGTTTATGCTAAAACTGCATAAAAACTAAATAAAGTGTAAATTAATTTGTATGTCACTGAAGTAGTTAGAAAGCATATGATACGTCTGCATATCACAACAGGAATTGGTTTGTTCTTTAAAAGGCCCGGCATGGCCAAGTGGTTAGGGCCCTCGACTCGCAATCTGAGGGTTGCGGGTTCGAATCCCCGTCCCACCAAACATGCTCGCCCTTTCAGCCGTGGGGGGCATTATAATGTGACGGTCAATCCCACTATTCGTTGGTAAAAAATAGTCCAAGAGTTGGCGTTGGGTAGTGATGACTAGCTGCCTTCCCTCTAGTCTTACACTGCTAAATTAGGGACGGCTAGCGCAGATAGCCCTCGTGTAGCTTTGCGCGAAATTCAAAACAAACCAGACTTGTTCTTCAAAGCAAAGCCACGTTGTACCATCTGCTCTGTCCACCTCGGTGAATCGAATCCCGGATTTTAGATGTGTAAGTCCGTTAGTAGTAACGCTCTAAGGATAAGAGAGATACATTTTTTCACAAGTTTGATTATAAGCCATAAGGAAAACATACTGTTATAGAAAGATTACATTAATGCTATAATAGTTATATTTTCAGGATATGTTGTACAATACCAGATTCTAGTTTAATGATTTATAAATATAACAAATTATTATATAATACAAGCCTAAGCACACAGTTAGGGATTACGATGTACTAGGTGTATCCATGTATCACGTGATCTAAATATTTTTTTTTTCAAAGTCTAAACTGTTTGTCTTTAAAAGAAACCAGTCTTTTTTTTGTATAATTTGAATTGGAGCTAAGCTTTTATACATGTAACCACTGTGAGTATATAGAAGCCTGGTGGAAATTATTTGTATTTTTAGTTGGTAAACCTAGCACTAAAACGACGTATTGTTAACAAGGCCATGTTTCTTGTTTCCACGAGGCTTATTTTGGTAATTCAAGCCGCACTGGTGACTCATAACACTATAACGTTAACACTAACGGTTGGGTTTCGATGCTCATAGTAGGCTAATTTCATTCTGTTCCTCTGAGGATACAGATTACTTGGATATGTTTTCGTACTGCAATAAAGCTTCTAATTCGACATTTGGATAACACAAACGGTTCCTATAAAGAACGCTATGTTTGAACTATAATATCAGTAACCTAAGCCTAACCTAACCTAACATCGTTCATAGAGTGAATGAACACCATTGTGTGCAAATATACATCAGAGGCTTCTTTACGGAAAGTCCCAAATGTTCTTTTAACAAAGTGTTAATAACAGCTTTATTATACACGAGAAAATTACTTGGGCAAACAGATTTTATCTCGCTCGCGAACTTTTGTACGAGCATGAGTAAACCGGCGCCTCGTGAGGTTTGACCGTCGTGGGGAGGGGTTGGAACTTGTGGCATGTGGTGGGAAGAGTACGATCATTTCACGGAACTTCCATCGGTTGATGGTTAGTCGGGCACAGAAGACGAAGTGTTTGTTCCTCTCTCCGTGTGCTGTGGGCCGACCCATAGCGTCGGCAGATGCGAAAAAGTTGGCAGGCGTGTTTGAGGTTCCGTTATCAGATGGTATGTTCAGATTTTGCTCCTATTAAACCACGAAAACTAACTAAAAAAACGAGAGGAGGTAATCACCACAATTTTTATGTTTTTCTCCAAAATTAGCAGAACAAACAAGGATCGTCTCACCACCCTTTTCCTGCGTGAGTTTTGTCCCGACAGACCCGATATTTTAGTGAGGTCACTCTTCGGCCTACGAGGTAGCAACTTATCATGTACGTGAGGGTGTAAAGAGTACCACAGTTCTGTTTCAAAACGATTTCTTAGTCTGTCATTTCATTGGAGCTTCAACCAGATATCATCGTCTTCGCTAATCTTGCTCTGAGCAAGCACGACCAATAACTAAAACGCAGGCGCTGACAAATCAGCTTTCAGAACAGTTATTAATCTGTAACTCACCATCTACAACTAATTTATACCGTGCCTACCAGAATAAGGACGCTAACTGTATCGACCACAATTAAAAAGTAACTTTTAATTTAGTGAAGCTAATATTTATATATAACAAATTGACTAGAAGTACGTAATAAAAAGAATCCATGTATTCACATATCACTTGGACATCCTTGTTACTAACTAAGTTTTCGGCCGTAAATCCAATAGTACGTCACCAGTTTAGGTGGTTTAAGTTAGTCCTAAGTCCATATACTAAGCTCTGTTAAAGGGTAGTTATGGAATTATAACGTACAAAATACATATTGATATTCATAGGCATAATTTGTTTAGGAAAGTAGGACACCTGGTGGTATATACTCGTTCGTTAATACATTTTACTTGCATTATTTAAGTTCGTAATTCTTTCCAGAAACAAATGATTTTGACATTTTTGAAACCGAGAAAAAGCAGCAGCTTTGGGAATTTAACTCCCTCTGTATTATAAATAAAACTTGTTTATTTAAAAAATAGTATAAGTAAAGAAGTTGATCTGTTAAGACTGGGCTTGCGTTCAGTAGGATGTTTACATCTTGATAAAACCGTAAGATGAAACGCTGAGGATGTTCACTGGATACTGGCTGTCTCTCTTCATTAAACATGTTTATTCTCCTTTTTACGCAAGTCTGTTCCTCGGTTTGTTTGTTTGGAATTTCGCGCACGGCTACACGAGGGCTATCTGCACTAGCCAACCCTAATTTAGCAGTAAAAGACTAGAGTGAAGGCAGCTAGTCAACATCACCCACCGCCAACTCGTGGGCTACTCTTTTACCAAGGAATAGTGGGAGTGACCCTAACATTATAACGCCCCGACGGCTGTGTGATGGGATAGGGATTCGAACCCACAACCCTCAGATTACGTGTCACGCTCCCTAACCACCTGGCCATTGCCGGGCCATATTCCCTGGTGTGACAGCGGTAAGTTTACAGACTTACAACGCTAAAATCCGGGGCTCGATTCCCCGCGGCGGACACAGCAGATAGCCCAATGTGGCCTTGATCTTCAACAAATGAGCAAAGGGTTATGCAACCTGAAGGTTAATTAATAAAGTAATTGTTTTGATATGAAATACTGTACGACTTCTGTAGTGTTAACATGAAAACATTATACTTAGATAATAAACACTACTCTACTCACTTCTAGACTAACCATTGTTGGCTTTTCTCTAAAACAACAAACAGAGCTTCCCGAGTACATATAAACACTACTGTACTCACTTCTAGACTAACCATTGTTGGCTTTGCTCTAAAACAACAAACAGAGCTTCCCGAGTACATATAAACACTACTGTACTCACTTCTAGACTAACCATTGTTGGCTTTGCTCTAAAACAACAAACAGAGCTTCCCGAGTAC
>NW_013670720.1:52387-56962 GCF_000517525.1 Limulus polyphemus | reverse complement strand
TGTAAAGTAACAGCACCAGATGTAAAGTAACAGCACCAGATGTAAAGTAACAGCACCAGATGTAAAGTAACAGCACCAGATGTAAAGTAACATGACCAGATGTAAAGTAATAGCACCAGATGTAAAGTAACATGACCAAATGTAAGGTAACATGACCAAATGTAAAGTAACATGACCAGATGTAAAGCAGTAGAACCAGATGTTCAACGTTAAAGGTTTTTTAAAACTCTGATAGTTAAAATCAAACGTTGTTATCGTTACGATTAATAATATGATTAATAATGATTTGAAACGTTTGTTTCAGTGGGTATGAGTTGGATGAAGTATTATTATTATTGTTATTTTTTTTTATCTGTTGAACTTTGAATAAAAGAAGATTAGAAAGTGACCGTATGTGAGGTTCGAATCTGGTGAATCGTTTTACTTCACTAGAAATCACAATAAATAAACTTTGTATGGACAATAAAGTTTAGCAGACGTTGGTTACTCACGCAGGTTGATTTATAGACCATGATAAAGGTCTAATATATATAATGATTTCCCTCACTCTCCACCAACACACTGACCACGGACAAGAGCACGGATTAATAAAGCTGTCAGGTATGAAAGCTAGGCCTAATGATAGAGGGCGCCTGATGGATCTGTGAAACATACAGTGTAGAATGTGAGAATTATTATGTTTTGGTTATGTAATACGTGCACATGACTAGAAGTTAGAGCTCGCGACTAATGACAGGCTATAAAGATCTGATAGAAAACTAACGAGGCTAGAGTAAAAATAATGTAACACGTTTTTAACCCTTTCTTTTGAAACATAACCCGAGCTTGACAAAGGTTATGGAGGTCAATGTCACCGTCTTAGACGACTTTGGTAGAAGCTTCGGAATAGTGATAGAGCACGTACACAGTCTCGCCTCACGTGCAGATCAGCTGCCAAAGTATAGACTGAGTGGTCAAGACGATGGTTATTTAACTTAAATATAGGTTTCAAAGTCGTAGTGAGGACACTTCGTGAAAACTTTGGATTTTGACTACAAGAGAAGGCAAAAAACAAGAAAATAAAAATAATGATGATGGCTAGGTCCTGGCATGGCCTGGTGGTTAGGGCACTTGACTCGTAATCTGTGGGTTGCGGGTTCGAATATCGTTACCGAACATACTCGTCCTTTTATCCTTGGGGGCGTTATAATGTGACGGTCATTCCCACTATTCACTAGTAAAAGAGTAGCCAAGTGTTGGCGTTAGGTGGTAAAAGCAGACACTGGATGTGGTGTTTATCAATCTGGGAGCTGCTTTCAAGGGGAATTTTGTGAGAATTGGCAGTAATGTTCTGATACACAACAGAATCTCATTCTGTTGTCGCACAATATATGCATATTTGGACTACAGAGAAACAACCTAGCACTCCAACAGCTCGTAATCTAGTTTTATTTTTGATAGAACTATAAAGAAACAGCCAAGTGCTCCAACAGCTGGTAGCTGATTCTGTTGTTGATAGAACTAGAGAGAAACAACCAAGTGCTCCAACAGCTGGTAGCTGGTTATGTTGTTGCCAGAACTAGAGAGAAACAGCCAAGTGCTCCAACAGCTGGTAAGTTGGTTCTGTAGTTGATAGAACTAGAGAGAAACAGCCAAGTGCTCCAACAGCTGGTAAGTTGGTTCTGTAGTTGATAGAACTATAAAGAAACAGCCAAGTGCTCCAACAGCTGGTAAGCTGATTCTGTTGTTTCCAGAACTAGGGAGAAACAACCAAGTTGTCCAACAGCTGGAAGCTGGTTCTGTTGTTTCCAGAACTAGAGAGAGAGAAACAACCAAGTGCTCCAACAGCTGGTATGCTGGTTCTGTTGACTCCAGAACTAGAGAGAAACAACCAAGTGCTCCAACAGCTGGTATGCTGGTTCTGTTGACTCCAGAACTAGAGAGAAACAACCAAGTTGTCCAACAGCTGGTAGCTAGTTCTGTTGTCCCCAGAACTAGAGAGAAACAGCTAAGGTTACAGAGTTTGAAGGTGTAGTATCTCTGGATCCGCTCGAGAGTCTGGTACTGTCCGTGTCGCGAGTGTTCATTCCTGGGTCTCTAACAGCACAAGGAACGCAACACTTGATAGTATCTGGTAACGAGTCTAATAGTAACTGATAATATCTATAGTACGTGGAATAAGACAATATGATGGGTGAATATCAGAGGTGTAGGCAGAAGTTTAAAAGGGTGCTACTTTTGAAGGAACATTTATATGAGTGGCTAAGCCATAATGAGAATGATCTGGGAGCGTATACCCTCGTAAAAATGTACTTTTCAGTGAAAGTGACGATATCTTTATTTTATATTAATTTCATTATTGTTTTATAATGCTGATATTAAGAATTAACGTAACTAATAATATTCGAGCTATTTATATATAGATATGGATTAATATTGTACCATCTAATTGCTAAAGCGTATGAATATGGAAAAGATTAAAAGTGGTTTTCTTGTTGATTTTAATTTTTTGTTTTCTATTTCTTACTCTGATCACAAGTCTGTTTATTTAATAATTGATTGTACAGCCAATATTTTGTAATATTTTATATCGTACAAGTGATATTATACATACCGTTTTATAAGTAAGCTTTTAGTGAAAAGGTCAGCTTGAGTAGAAATACTTATTTATTCTATCAATTTACACCTTAAATATACATATTCGATGAATTATCAAGAGATGGCGCTACGTATCGAATCTATTGGTCTGTAATAAGGTATGGTAAAAAAAAAATTATATTGAAGCAAGATATCCAGAAAGTCGGTTTAAATATCACATAGATTTATTAGAATTCATACTTTAAACCCAGTGCTTTTAATCTATCATTTTAATTAGGATATACGCATCGTTTTTACACTGACATTTAACATTTTAGCGTTTCTGTTACAATATAAACATCGTTTTTAAGACTGACAATTAACATGTTAACGTTTCTGTTACAATATAAACGTCGTTTTTAGACTGACAATTAACATGTTAACGTTTCTGTTACAACATAAATTAAATGTCAGTCTAAAAACGATGTTTATATTGTAACAGAAACGTTAACATGTTAAATGTCAGTCTAAAAACGATGTTTATATTGTAACAGAAACGTTAACATGTTAAATGTCAGTCTAAAAACGATGTTTATATTGTAACAGAAACGTTAACATGTTAAATGTCAGTCTAAAAACGATGTTTATATTGTAACAGAAACGTTAACATGTTAAATGTCAGTCTAAAAACGATGCATAGTAACGTTTCTGTTACAATATAAACATCGTTTTTAGACTGACATTTAACATGGTAACGTTTCTATTACAATATAAACATCGTTTTTAGACTGACATTTAACATGGTAACGTTTCTGTTACGATATAAACATCGTTTTTAGACTGACATTTAACATGTTAACGTTTCTGTTACAATATAAACATCGTTTTTAAACTCACATTTAACATGTTAAGGCTTACAAGGAACTCTAGAATGGTTACGAAATTCTACTTCTATGAATAATGGGCCGGGCGTGGCCAACATAAGTTGTGAGCCCGAAAGTTCGTGATTCGCGAGTTAGGTCCGTGGGTTCACTTTAATCCTGACCATTAAATCCCACTATATGGTCAGATAATAGTAGCCCAAGAATTGGCGGTGGGTGCTGTTGACTATTTGTTCTGTCGCCCAGTAGCACAGCAATACGCCTGAAGGCTTATAACGTTAAAAATGGGGTTTCGATACCCTTGATGGGCACAGCACAGATAGCCCATCGTGTAGCTTTGTACAAACAAACAATCTGTTCTGTGTATTATATCATCTCAAAATTAGCGACGACTATACACAAATAGCTCCTGTGTAGCTTTGTACAAACAAACAATCTGTTCTATGTATTATATCATCTCAAAATTAGGGACGACTATTCACAGATAGCTCCTGTGTAGCGTTGTACAAACAAACAATCTGTTCTATGTATTATATCATTTCAAAATTACGGACGACTATTCACAGATAGCTCCTGTGTAGCTTTGTACAAACAAACAATCTGTTCTATGTATTATATCATCTCAAAATTAGGGACGACTATCCACAAATTGCTCCTGTGTAGCGTTGTACAAACAAACAATCTGTTCTATGTATTATATCATTTCAAAATTAGGGACGACTATTCACAGACAGCTCCTGTGTAGCTTTGTACAAACAAACAATCTGTTCTATGTATTATATCATCTCAAAATTAGGGACGACTATTCACAGATAGCTCCTGTGTAGCTTTGTACAAACAAACAATCTGTTCTATCTATTATATAATTTCAAAATTAGAGACTACTATTCACAGATACCTCCTGTGTAGCTTTGTACAAACAAATAATCTGTTCTGTGTATTATATCATCTCAAAATTAGGGACGACTATTCACAGATAGCTCCTGTGTAGCTTTGTACAAACAAACAATCTGTTCTGTGTATTATATCATCTCAAAATTAGGGACGACTATTCACAGATAGCTCCTGTGTAGCTTTGTACAAACAAACAATCTGTTCTGTGTATTATATCATCTCAAAATTAGGGACGACTATTCAC
>NW_013670720.1:50612-51508 GCF_000517525.1 Limulus polyphemus | reverse complement strand
CATACGGTAGTTAGTAATGTACATAAGATATTTTATGTACGTCATACGGTAGTTAGTAATGTACATAAGATATTTTATGTACGTCATACGGTAGTTAGTAATGTACATAAGATATTTTATGTACGTCATACGGTAGTTAGTAATGTACATAAGATATTGTATGTACTATGATAGTAATGTACATAAGTTATTATATGTACTTCATACGGTAGTTAGTAATGTACATAAGATATTGTATGTACTTCATACGGTAGTTAGTAATGTACATAAGATATTGTATGTACTTCATACGGTAG
Organism: Limulus polyphemus; assembly: GCF_000517525.1. NCBI lineage: Eukaryota > Metazoa > Arthropoda > Merostomata > Xiphosura > Limulidae > Limulus > Limulus polyphemus. Next base: position 51,212 of record NW_013670720.1, on the reverse strand, counting down.
TTAGTAATGTACATAAGATATTGTATGTACTTCATACGGTAGTTAGTAATGTACATAAGTTATTGTATGTACTTCATACGGTAGTTAGTAATGTACATAAGATATTTTATGTACGTCATACGGTAGTTAGTAATGTACATAATGTATTACATATACTTCATACTTCATCAGTATGAAGTATGCATTTTTTATTACATTAATCTTAATTTTAAAAACAAGTCAGTTTTTAGCAAGCACAATTTCACCTCACCGTGATCCACACCTGTCTGTTACTATAGTGATGACTGCTCCACACATAATTGTGTGTTGCTATAGTGACAGTGGTTTCATTCCTCATGTGATGGTAATAACCCTATCAACTGCAGTATACAGTCACCTAAGTAGAATATAAATAAAGAATATAAAAATGTTTTAAATATATATAGATTTAAAATCAGAAAGTGGACTTTAAAGAATCAGTAATATGTTTCCTTTAGCTTGGCGATTTTCCATATCAGTTTATGACATTCTGGGTGAATTGCCTTTAAGGTTGTTATTGGGGTATTTGTTTAATATATTGTTACGACAGCGGAAGTCACGTGACTCTGGTAACACGTAATG
>NW_013670720.1:46225-49971 GCF_000517525.1 Limulus polyphemus | reverse complement strand
ACGTAACAATATTCTCACGAGAGCACGCACCAGTCCCTGAAACTGGCATGTTCTGGTGGTTAGGGCGCTACACATTCAATCTGCAGGTTCTAATCCCCGTCACGGAACTTGCTCGCCCTTTCAGCCGTGGGGGCATTATAAAGTAATGGTCAATCCTACTATTCGTTGGTAAACTAGTAACTCAAGAGTAGGCGGTGATGTTTAGCTGCTTTACTTCTAGTCTTTCACTGCTAAATTAGGGACGACCAGCGCAGATAGCCTTCATGTAGCTTTATGCCAAATTTAAAACAAACCAAACCAAAAAAATTGGGTTTAGGGATCGGAAGTTTGTACTTGTACTTGGAAGGAGGAGGGGCTTTCGGGTATAATAATAATATAATATAATAATATATTATAATATTATAATAATATTATAATATATATTATATTATAAATTATTCATTTGTTCCATCTAATCGAATAATTGTACGAATGACGCGTGAGGATTATGGGTAACGATCATCGTGTGACACTTTACGGCGCGTGGTAACTACCGGCGGGAAAGCTTACTTAATCGCCTTCAATCTGGTCGTCTGCCAGTTAGTACGAACAGAGGTTGCTAGTCGGCGTTCTTGTTAGGCGCAGCGCCGTTGTTGGCAGATAAATAGTAGGCGGTACCTATGGTTGAGGCTCCTGCTAAAGAAGGACCCGGCGGTTTGTTGAGTTTTTAGAGTAATGACGGGGTAAATAAAAATAACGTTTCATCATTTATTTTGTTCGCGATATTCTTGTGAGTGTTTTCATGAAAGCGCATGTTTGATTTTATGATGTTAAAAAAACACATACCAATGTTTTTTCTGGTTCTTTGGTTTCAGTTCTAGTAGTGTTACATAATCAGGGTCGTTTATTGTTACCAATAAGACGCTAAAGGGAAGTGTAGCTCAAATAAAGAATCATGGTAAAACATATACTATAGATTAGTGGTTTGTTTAATTTGGATAATGAAGGCAAAGTTTCACACTGTATTTTTTTTACTGTAAGCTGAATGTGTATTTTCAGCAGAAACAAAAAGTTTAAACTTTCCCGATCGGATTAATCACATATAGTATGTGCATATATTACCTTAATGTTCATTTTAATTGTAGTAATTTTCATTTTTCGTGTAATGTTTTTGTCCCTGTAATCTGTTAGAATAACTAGAGAATTAATATGTTGACAAGTACCCTACGGTCAGAAGCCCACAAATTGTTTGAGCGCCCCCTATGTTTCTTTTATATATAAGATGGTTATATATCATTGGCCCCAAACAATGTATAAAACCACAAGGGAGCGCTTCAAAATGAGTAATAAGTTCTTTACCTGTTCCTTTTAAGTAACGAACACTGAAACGGGACTATTGGGGGGAAGGTTTCATACAAACAAACAAACCCAGTAAAAATATCTTTATATTCATAACACGTATTCAAAATGCTGCTGTCGTTTCTCTAGTATTATTTATTAACACCTGAATAACATATTACAGAATGCTGCCGTCGTCTCTCTAGTATTATTTATTAACACCTTAATAACATATTACAGAATGCTGCTGTCGTTTCTCTAGTATTATTTATTAACACCTGAATAACATATTACAGAATGCTGCCGTCGTTTCTCGGGTATTATTTATTAACACCTGAATAACATATTACAGAATGCTGTCGTCCTTTATCTAGTGTTATGTATTAACACCTGAATAACATATTACAGAATGCTGCTGTCGTTTCTGTAGTATTATTTATTAACACCTGAATAACGTATTACAGAATGCTGCCGTTGTTTCTCTAGTATTATGTATTAACACCTGAATAACATATTACAGAATGCTGCCGTCGTTTCTCTAGTATTATTTATTAACACCTGAATAACGTATTACAGAATGCTGCCGTCGTTTCTATAGTGTTATTTATTAACACCTGAATAACATATTACAGAATGCTGCCGTCGTTTATCTGAGGGTTTCGAGTTGGAATACCGTCATCGAACATGCTCACCCTTTCAGCCGTGGGGGTCGTTATAATGTGACGATTAATCTAATTGTTATTGATAAAATATTAGTCCAAGAGTTGGCGGTGGGTGATGCTGACCTATTTCCAAACAAGGAACGGCTAGCGCAGATGTCTAACGAGAAATTCAGAAACAAAGAAACTTAATCGTTTTCTTACGAATTTTTCGACTGTAACATCTCCTCGAGATTTTACGTGTTATTATTTTTCTCAAGGTTTTCAAAGATTAATTTGCATAATGGACTTGTTTTGCTTCAAAAATCCCATTTTCTAACGTCGTATAAGAACGTTGATTTGTTCATCTGATGTAACTGTCCAGAATATGCGATGTCAGGGAATTAATCAGAAGACTCGTAGAGACTACCAAAACACGTCACTGAGCAGAGGACTGAGTGACACTTATTTTTCTATGTCACACTGTTTAGACTATAGATGGCGCTAGGGACTTTCTGTTTCTCCGGATTTGCCTCGTAATCATATACAATCGTTACGTTAACTTCAGTAACCTTTGACAATTAAGCAATATATCAAGCTGGTGAAAAGTATGCAACTCATCTGAAGAAACAAACGAACAAAAGCTTAAGTTCAATTAATACAACAAACCTGATGTTATATTTAAAAACGAGCCAATTTCGCGAAGGGTGTAATCATCCCGGACTGGACTGTAATTGTTCCTCAAAAGCCAAACTGGGGTCTTTGTAGACCGCCAACCACATTTTATACAATGATGATTACAGGCTACGGAATGCTATTATCTTTATTAATGTAACAGTAATAATTATCGAAATCCAAAGCTAATAATCTACTGACACACCGAACGAGACAGAAGACAGGACTCGTTACCACGACTTATCTCTTTCATTCTGAGCACAATAATTACATTAGCGTTTCGTCAAACGAAACCATTCTTCAGTTACAGCGTTTCGTCACCACCAGTAGAGATGGATGAGATTTCTAATATTAGCATTCTGTAGAGTCGTGATATCGTGTTGGTATAACAAACCGCTCCCGTGCTGTATTTAGTCATTCCACGTGAGGGTGAGTACTTCTGAACGTGGAGGACTGTGAATCCGAGAATTCGAGATTCGCGTCCCGTTGCTTTAAATTTGCACTCCAAACTTTGGAGTCAAATTACACTTTTCGATTAGAGTAGCCCAAGAGTTGACGGCAGGTGCTGTGAACTAACGGCTTGTGAGATCAAAATTATCGCAGATAGCCTTTGGTAGCATTGCGAATATCCGAAACAAAGTGAATAAAGATACATCACGTGACTTGTACCAAAAGTTACCTATCTACCTACCAACTGTTTCAAGAGAGGACCACAACACTGTAAGAACATACCTACTAACTGTTTCATGATAGGACCACAACACTGTAAGAACATACCTACTAACTGTTCCATGATAGGACCACAACACTGTAAGAACAAACCTACTAACTGTTCCATGATAGGACCACAACATTGTAAGAACAAACCTACCAACTGTTTCATGATAGGACCACAACACTGTAAGAACATACCTACTAACTGTTCCATGATAGGACCACAACACTGTAAGTAACTGTTTCATGATAGGACCACAACACTGTAAGAACATACCTACTAACTGTTCCATGATAGGACCACAACACTGTTAGAACATACCTACTAACTGTTTCATGATAGGACCACAACACTGTAAGAACATACCTACTAACTGTTCCATGATAGGACCACAACACTGT
>NW_013670720.1:41300-45225 GCF_000517525.1 Limulus polyphemus | reverse complement strand
CATGATAGGACCACAACACTGTAAGAACATACCTACTAACTGTTCCATTATAGGACCACAACATTGTAAGAACAAACCTACTAACTGTTCCACGATAGGACCACAACACCTAACTGTTTCATGATAGGACCACAACACTGTAAGAACATACCTACTAACTGTTCCATGATAGGACCACAACACTGTTAGAACATACCTACTAACTGTTTCATGATAGGACCACAACACTGTAAGAACATACCTACTAACTGTTCCATGATAGGACCACAACACTGTGTTCCATGATAGGACCACAACACTGTAAGAACATACCTACCAACTGTTTCATGATAGGACCACAACACTGTAAGAACATACCTACTAACTGTTCCATGATAGGACCACAACACTGTAAGAACATACCTACCAACTGTTTCATGATAGGACCACAACACTGTAAGAACATACCTACCAACTGTTTCACAGAGTCTACTGAAATGCCTATTAGTATATGTTGGAACGTCTATTAGTGTCTACTGAAATGACTATTAGTATATGTCGAAACGTCTATTAGTGTCTACTGAAATGACTATTAGTATATGTCGAAACGTCTATTAGTGTCTACTGAAATGCCTATTAGTATATGTCGAAACGTCTATTAGTGTCTACTGAAATGCCTATTAGTATATGTCGAAACGTCTATTAGTGTCTACTGAAATGCCTATTAGTGTATGTCGAAACGTCTATTAGTGTCTACTGAAATGCCTATTAGTATATGTCGAAACGTCTATTAGTGTCTTCTGAAATGCCTATTAGTATATGTCGAAACGTCTATTAGTGTCTACTGAAATGCCTATTAGTATATGTCGAAACGTCTACTAGTGTCTACTGAAATGCCTATTAGTATATGTTGAAACGTCTATTAGAGTCTACTGAAATGCCTATTAGTATATGTTCAAACGTCTATTAGAGTCTACTGAAATGCCTATTAGTATATGTTGAAACGTCTATTAGAGTCTACTGAAATGCCTATTAGTATATGTCGAAACGTCTACTAGTGTCTACTGAAATGCCTATTAGTATATGTTCAAACGTCTATTAGAGTCTACTGAAATGCCTATTAGTATATATTGAAACGTCTATTATTGTTTACTGAAATGCCTAGTAGTATATGTTGAAACGTCTATTAGTGTCTACTGAAATGCCTATTAGTATATGTTGGAACGCCTATTAAAGTCTACTGAAATGCCTTTTAGTATATGTTGAAACGCCTATTAAAGTCTACTGAAATGCCTTTTAGTATATGTTGAAACGCCTATTAGTATATGTTGAAACGTCTGTTATTGTTTACTAAAATGCCTATTAGTATATGTTGAAACGTCTGTTGTCTACTGAAATGCCTGTTAGTATATATTGAAACATCTATTATTGTTTACTGAAATGCCTATTATTATATGTTGAACCGTCTATTAGAGTCTACTGAAATGCCTATTAGTATATGTTGGAACGCCTATTAAAATCTACTGAAATGCCTATTAGTATATGTTGGAACGCCTATTAAAGTCTACTGAAATGCCTGTTAGTATATGTTGAAACGCCTATTAAAGTCTACTGAAATGCCTGTTAGTATATATTGAAACATCTATTATTGTTTACTGAAATGCCTATTAGTATATGTTGAAACGTCTATTAGTGTCTACTGAAATGCCTATTAGTATATGTTGAAACGTCTATTATTGTTTACTAAAATGCCTATTAGTATATGTTGAAACGTCTGTTGTCTACTGAAATGCCTGTTAGTATATATTGAAACATTATTATTGTTTACTGAAATGCCTATTAGTATATGTTGAAACGTCTATTAGTGTCTACTGAAATGCATATTAGATATAGAACTGCATGAGTGACTGGTTAATTTCCATCTTGCTTCTTGCCGTATCACATCCAGTATGGCCGCTATATACGTGGGATTCAGTGACGACCTTGATGCAGCTCGAATTCCGATCCCTGGCAGACGCGGGTTAGCAGATTTGTAAGATTGTAGGGTTAGATCTACAGGAAGTGAGACGTGTCAAGCGGCCTCTATAACTCGTGCCACCACCACAGACAATCAGGTCTCCTCTGTCCGGAAGATAGAACTGATGCCATTCTTGATAAAGTCGCCAACATCTGCCACAAAGAAAAGACCACGACTGATAACATCGACCGGTGCGACGAACACTATTGTAACTTACTTGCTAAGGGAACCCTCAGTAGTTCATTATAAAAATCACCTTCTTCTTGGACAACACACCCAAAACAAGTTGTTGATTTTTGTTTCATTCTTAAACTGTAAATCTGTTTCGTTGCTGGAGTGTGTGTAAACAAAAGCCCACGTTCTTCAAAGGAGAATTACCTATAAACCAAACTCTTCAAACCTCACTAATAGGAGCGTATTTCTGGAACTTTTCATGATGTTTGTACAGCAAGATAATGTGAACTTTACTCCTGAATTTGTTGAGATATCACAAGCTACTTATTACTAGCGACACATTACTTATTCTGGTTTCATGTACTTACATATAAAATAGTAACAGTCACAAAGCAAAAGTGAAATGGATATCTTAACATATCGGTGAATCGTTAGGCCTAAGCTAAAAGGAAATGAGATTTAGGTCAGGTGGCCATTTTATGTTTCTAGTGATATCTTAACATATCGGTGAATCGTTAGGCCTAAGCTAAAAGGAAACGAGATTTAGGTCAGGTGGCCATTTTATGTTTCTAGTGATATCTTAACATATCGGTGAATCGTTAGGCCTAAGCTAAAAGGAAATGAGATTTAGGTCAGGTGGCCATTTTATGTTTCTAGTGTATATTCAATTCATATTTTATTCTGCAATTCACTAAAACCAGAGAGAGAGAGAGAGAGAGAGAGATAAGTTGTATTATATGACAACACTCTTGTACTGTGATTTATTAGCCAATCAAACCGGCCAGACTTTACCAATTAAAACTATCAGCCTTGTAGTTTTCAAAATAGATGGCGCCACCGTTGTTACTTATGGTAGATGTTTAGAATATCTGTCATTTTGGACATATGACAGAATGAAAGATGAGAATTAATAACAGAAATATTTTTGAAACACAGAGTAATTTGGGTAATAAGTTCATTTAGACAGCACAAACGAAGTAGTGAATCAGCCTTAGAGAAAAACCCATTAAATAAATAAACAAAAAAAGGGGGGCATATATTATTCTTTCTTAAATTCCTTCGAAATAAAATATATTGTTTTAAAATATTGTTTTTATAAAGTATTCGATCGGTAATGTTTAAAATGATACAACTGACGTACAAAATACTAGTTTTGGTAGAAATACATACAGATACGTATTTAATATATATATATACGATTACTGGCATGCTAAATTCATTAATTTATGCAGATAATCCAAGATAAATTATGCTAAAAATGAATAATAATATAAATTGGTATCCATATTTTTATATGTATTTGGTAGATGTGTAAAAATTCTACGTTGTTTTATGAAAAACTAAGTGAATGTGCTTATAAAGATTAGTTCGGTCCCATCGGAACGTTAAGATGTCATGACTACAATAGAATCTAATGAACACTAACTAGCTTGGATTGTTGGTACTTCTCAATACCTGAAACTGAACATTTGAGTGATTATCAACAATGATTTTATTGATAGCATTGTTTATGATGATGCCATGATATTGTTCCTTAGTTGTGTATATAACAATGTGGTGATAACGTTTATTACGTAGTTATAGCAGTAATGTAACAGTGTATTGATAACGTACATAAACGAGGTGACTTTCTACTGTGTTTATATATAATGATATAACATTGTTCGAGTTACTCTGTTTGAATTTCATAACTCTCTACATTACTGGTCAGAATTAGTCAGTATCTAACATAATTTAACGTTAGGTGTTCATGAC
>NW_013670720.1:39566-40348 GCF_000517525.1 Limulus polyphemus | reverse complement strand
TGATAATACAGCGACGCAGAGTATTAGGTGATAATACAACTATACAGGGTGTTAGGTGATAATACAACGGTACAGAGTATTAGGTGATAATACAACTATACAGAGTATTAGGTGATAATACAGCGACACAGAGTATTAGGTGATAATACAACTATACAGAGTATTAGGTGATAATACAACTATACAGAGTATTAGGTGATAATACAACTATACAGAGTATTAGGTGATAATACAGCGACACAGAGTATTAGATTATAATACACCTATACAGAGTATTAGGTGATAATACAGCGACACAGAGTATTAGATTATAATACACCTATACAGAGTGTTAGGTGATAATACAACGGTACAGAGTATTAGGTGATAATACAGCGATACAGAGTATTAGGTGATAATACAGCGACACAGAGTATTAGATTATAATACAACGGTACAGAGTATTAGGTGATAATACAACTATACAGAGTATTAGGTGATAATACAACTATACAGAGTATTAGGTGATAATACAGCGATACAGAGTATTAGGGGATAATACAGCGATACAGAGTATTAGGGGATAATACAGCGATACAGAGTATTAGGTGATAATACAGCGATACAGAGTATTAGGTGATAATACAGCGACACAGAGTATTAGGGGATAATACAACGATACAGAGTATTAGGGGATAATACAACGATACAGAGTATTAGGTGATAATACAGCGACACAGAGTATTAGGTGATAATACAGCGACACAGAGTATTAGGTGATAATACAGCGACACAGAGTATTA
>NW_013670720.1:37199-38618 GCF_000517525.1 Limulus polyphemus | reverse complement strand
ATAATTATTTATTATAATTATTTATTATTATTTATTAATTATTTTGTGAGTGAATATTTCATGGTTGTTTAGATTTTTTCATAACGAGAGAGTTAAAAGTAATTATTTTAAAGGTGATAGTTATGATAAGTTTGGTTATGTAACTCGGTAAAAAAATCGTATGTTGTGTTTGTAATTCATTGATGTCGAGGGTATAGAGATTTCTAGAGGGCCTAAGTGATAGACCTATAAGTAGCGACAAGCAGATGCAAAATCTAAAGAGCAGGAGAGAGTAAAGTCACGGGAAGGAGACGTTCGGTTAGATAAAATTAAGCGCAAAGTTAATGGTCGTGGGAGTTAAAGGCTTAATGGTTGATAAGCTAGAGTGAGATTAACAATTTTGTAATATATAAGAAGAATATATAGTGAGATTAACAATTTTGTAATATATAAGGAGAATATGTTGTCTCGTCAAAGGGTGTTCTAAAATAATTCAACCAGCTTGAGTGGACTTTGACAAAAGGCAGATATTCTTGGAAATATGAAAAAGGAGCAGACAATTTTTGAAGTACAGGATACAACCACGGTAACTCAACGACAACGTAAGTGAACTATACGCGGATAGTCTGCCGATAGAAATAGAGAAAAATTGTTGGGCTTCTGAACTGAATTCTAAAGGAATTGAATAGGCGTAAGTGGAAATTTGACAACAAAAAGATAACTATATAGTGTTTAAGATACAACTATGTCCTCCACAGTGTAAGGTTTTTGCACATGGAGTACGTGCTGTTCGTTTATTTTTATTTTTTTTAAATTTATCGCCAACAAGCCACAGACATCTACTGTAGAATAATTCTTACGCCATATACTTACTTTAATATATACTACTTAAAAAGTAAGTTCCTGACAGTCATGTTTCTGTTTATCCAACGATAGTGATTTATTGCATATCTGACATCATTATATACACTATACTAGCAGGTTAGGGAAAGGTAGGCACGTGTGGCACGTGCGATAGTTGCTGGCCAGTGATAGGGTGTTAATTTCCGATTACCGACCTTTAAGTCACATGACTATGTTATGGCAACAACGATGTAACGACGTTATTTGTTACATTCAAGACGATATATATATATATATATATATTTGCATACATGATAGATGCAAAGTGACACGTGGCAAAAAAACCGTCCATATGTGGAAGAGAGTGAGATCGTAAATCCTTTAATGTGTCACAAAAGTAGTGATAGAAAGCTCATTTCCTACATGAAAAGTTCAGTGAAAAATTGTTAACCGATCAAACTGTAAGGTACATTAAAAATTGTTAACCGATCAAACTGTGAAGTACATTAAAAATTGTTAACCGATCAAACTGTGAAGTACATTAAAAATTGTTAACCGATCAAACTGTGAAGTACATTAAAAATTGTTAACCGATCA
>NW_013670720.1:29940-36358 GCF_000517525.1 Limulus polyphemus | reverse complement strand
TTTATCAATAATATAAAAGCAGAAGGTTGTTTTGTAAAGTAGGAAATGTCTGATAATAATTAATTACTAGTTACAGTGGATAACACTGTAACCATCAAATAATTAATTTCTAGTTACCGTGGATAACACTGTAACCATCAAGTAATTAATTTCTAGTTACAATGGATAACACTGTAACCATCAAATAATTAATTTCCAGTTACAGTGGATAACAATATAACTATCAAACAATTAATTTTTCGTACACGACAACAATGTTACCATGAAAAATTTTCTCCTTGGGGGAGGGATAATGTAACCATTCAACAATTCAGTTAATTCCTCGTGGGGTAGAACAATATAACCATCAAACAATTAACAACTGGCTATCTGCGAACCCCTGATTTTAGCGTTGTAAGTCCATAAACGTAAAACTGATTTTGTTTGTTATTTGAAGCTAAGCACAAAGCAACACCATGGGCTATCTGTGCTCTGCCCACCTCGGGTATCGAAACCCGGATTTTAGCGTTAGGGGGCTTAAAACTGACATAAGGGGAGGGGATATTGAAGTTCAAATCCATTATTGATAAAGTAAAGTATGAAATGTCTGATAACAGAAGGTTGTTTTCTTTTATATTATTGATAAAGTATGAAATGTCTGATAACGGAAGGTTGTTTTCGTTTGTATTATTGATAAAGTAAAGTAGGAAATGTCTGATAACAGAAGGTTGTTTTCTTTTATATTATTGATAAAAACCATCAAACAATTCCTATTTACAGTGGATAACACTGTAACCATCAAATAATTAATTTCTAGTTACAGTGGATAATACTGTAACCATCAAATGTATATATGAGACATATAAACCTACTGTTGTAGAGTTGTGTGAATGAAGATATGAGACACATAAACCTACTGTTCTAGAGTTGTGTGAATGAAGATATGAGACACATAAACCTACTGTTCTAGAGTTGTGTAACTGCAGGAATAAGACACATAAACCTACTGTTCCTATTATCTCTGTACTTTTTGATAACTTATGAACTTCTAATCATTAACCACCATAAAAGGTATCTATCATCGAGGAATATCAAAACGTTCTAGTATAACATACTGGCCAAAAATCATCTTAAAAAGCTGACTTGTTCTTAAAACAACACTCAAAACCTTCTGTCTCATTGGCTAAGGCTGCTGAAATATTGATAATAGCAAAAAAAGTTGATTTTTCGGTTGTTAGACAAAGTTCAAAATTCACCCATTTGTTCTTCATATTATCATCATTCATATTATTATTATTCTTTCACAAGCCTACAGAAAAAACGACTATGAATATTGTATTCAAACCTGGGTACACATACTGAAACATCTCTTGCACAAGTCATAGAAGGATTTTTATATTTCTTATTTAAAGAGAAGGTGAGATTTTATCAGTTTTTTCATCGCTACTGGCCGAGTTTCTCTTAAATGCCATTTAAGCACCAAAGCCTACAGCAAAAACGGCTAGGTATATTGCGCCAACATCTATGCACAGCTACTAAACAAACTCCTGCGAAGGTTGTATGGCTATTTTTAAGTTGATTCTTCAAAGTCGAGATTACCACCCTCTAAAATTTTATAATTTCTTCTTCACTACAAACATAAGCTCTTCGAAGCCATTCAAGCATCGCTGAAATGTAGAAACCGCTTAAACACTGGTATACTAGTCGAAAATTATTCATTGTATATTAGTCAGAAGCGCTTTGTCTCCAGCCCTATTATTATGGACTAGCAGAGACCCGCAAAACGTTTGCTGTCAAATTAGTATCTTTATTGCAACAATATTTCCTTAAATACAAGACTTATAGAATAATAGAAACAAAATGTAATAGTAGACACCGAAATGTGTAAGTTCGCTTGTATTAAGGATGCACTTTATGAAACCTTAACTAATGTTAGGCCTACGTTCGATAAATAGATAAATTAACACTATACCGTGTACGTTTTTTACATTATCTTAGTTAGGACTAATCTATACTGTACTTAATACTATCTATAAATAAACTTGTAATATTATTCTAGGACCTAACATCAGACCTTTTTTTTAAAACTTCTGACTTTTAATGTTATTGTACTAAAATGTTAATAAAGAATATATTTACATCCACCTTTTTTGTTGTTCCTTCATTCATAGAACAGTTATAGTGACTTGTTTGTTGAACTTTCCAGTTCTCTGGTGCAGGCAGGCGCTTGCACTATTTTTATAGGTAAAATTCTTACTGTGCGTACTTATAAGGCGTACCGACAACATGATTTCGGTGTCTACGATTAGAATTATTTAGTACTATTATAGAAATCGTGTATTTAAAGAAGTACTGTTGCAATAAAGACATTAATTTGCTAGTGTATATAATAATACGCTTGTTCACGTGTCTGTTACGGAAACGACGTGTGCGCGCATGCTTCTTTAGACAGTAAGGTACGCGCCCATTATCATGACAGACATAAACTGAGTATTATTATAGATTTACAAGCCACTATATGGGTATGAACTGTTTAATTGATATAGTATTGAGTATGTCATGGAGTAGATTTAAAATTAATTCAAGCGTCTTCGTTTTATCAACTCGAAAGTTTTTTCTAAATCCTTCACTTTCCGCCATTGAAAAAATCTGATGTTTTACTAATGCACATTAATTGTAAAATAATTTGCACAACTCATAAGCACATTAACTAGAAACTGCCACGTTGAGGATTCATCATTTGTAGAGTTCACTGTTGTACTTTGTCTCTACTGATTCTCTGCGACTATTTTAGTGAGGTTTCTGAGAGTAGACGATTACCATAGTAGGTTACTCTACTCTTATGAGTGTTGAGTTATTCTACTGACTTTCACACTTCCCTGAAATTGTCAGTGCGTATTTTATTATTATTGTTATTTATATTTTTGTTTCACAAGTGTACAGGAAACTTGGATGGGTATTTTGCACAAAAACCTGGACTGCGAATGTTCATTATCTATTTAAAAAGTTGATTTCCGTGGCTATAAATTCATAATATATATGTGATGATGTTGTGAGTGGCTTCTTTTGTACTCGACGCCTCTTAAACGCGTGTTTACACGAAACCTCAGTAAACTACTGAAAAACATGTAACATTGAACTGAATGCACGTGCACGTTTCTGGCTTAAAATTTGTTCTCCACAAATGGACATAAAAAACTTAAGAAACAAGAGAATTACAAATTATTTATTTAAGTTTTATCTACCGTGTTCCATCTACTATTGGATAACTTACCAAACTTTTATCATCTTTCAAATTTTGTAGTGTATCCTGCAGAGATCTACACATTTTGATAAAAAGGTTACAGAAAAGCGACCTTTAAACTCTAGATAATTATAAAATAACTTTATATGTTAACCAACCTTTCCGGCTTAATTAGGGTTGGTACATACCTTATTATGTGTACTTTTAGATAATTTAAATTATTACTTCACGAACTGTTGAATGACTTGCTAGATGAACCGAGAGTGGCCCACTGGTTAGTGTTCCCGGACTTTGAATCTGAAAGTTCATGTTTCACGTCTCTTTGCCGTTAAATACTAACTCTTCAATTTGGGGCTATGGGTGCTCTATAACAATGACATCAAATTTCGCTCTTCGGTGAGACGAGAGTAGCCCAAGAGTTGGCCACGGGCAGTTGATTATATATCTATATATATATTATTAATACCTTACAGAGCTTAAGAAATATACTATTTAAGTAATTCATCTACGCATTACCTTAGGTCGAAATTACAATAGAAAAAATATCAGAACGACATTTAATGAATGGTTTGAATAATAGTTATCATTATCTATCGTCAACTGATTAAATTCATCCTTACGTATTGCCCTGTTAGTCTAAACCGTGGAATAGGTAAAGTACAGACACCAGAGCATGAAGCCATCCATGATGGACGGCCTCTGTATTTTAAAACTCTCCGCGCTCAAAATGCCGTGATTTATTATCAATGTTTTTATTGTGAAGTGCGGGTGGTCGCTCTTGTAACTAGTGACCTCTTGTGACCAGGCTTTATAACAAACGCAGCTTGAGGTGGACGTAAGGCTAGACCGTTTTAACTGTCGCTATACACAAAATGTATCTATCACTAAACATTGGAATTCAGAGTACTGATACTTGTGGTCCATTTTTTCATGAAAGATTACGTCACAAGGGGGAGCCACCGGGAGAGTGTTTCTTTATTCGATATTGGTGAATCTCCAGAAGACACGTCGAATCGTTTCCTGTAATCTATAAAATACTTGACTTTGTTAGCAAGTGGATGAACAGTAGGATTTGATAATGGTCAACTTCTTAAGTTGCCTAACTCCTTCGAAGTTCAGAAAATAGAATTTTTTTTCAGGATTAAGTAGATGCCAGCATCTTCCTCACCAGAAATGATTTCCTGGTTACGACATGGTGTTGGAGACGTACTTCCTTCAACTGAAATCTTTCTGCCAAAATTCAAATCGTGATTATTTTAAACCATACATTGGTGATATATATGGAGTATGTAACATCCAATATATATCCTAGAACGGTAACTTTGGATTAATGTGTCCATTCTGTGACAACAACAACAGCATTTGTCATTTTGGATTCATTCAATATGGGACAGAAACAATCTCATATCTCCTGGTGCTTACAGACTTAGAACAGAAACAACAAGAGTTATAGTTTTCTGCTGTTTGTGGACTCAGGCACAGATAAACACAGAGAATTTACAGTTCTGAATCAAATCAGGCACAGATAAACACAGAGAATTTACAGTTCTGAATCAAATCAGACAGATAAACACAGAGAATTTACAGTTCCGAATCAAATCAGAAACAGATAAACACAGAGAATTGACAGTTCTGAATCAAATCAGACAAAATTAAATAAAGGAAAATGACAGCTATGAATCGAGAAAGAACGTTCGTTGTTTTTCTTCTTGGTGTTTTCATAACAAGTAGCACAGCTGTATGTCTGCGGACTTACAACGCCAGAATCCGGGTTTCGATACCCGTGGTGGGCAGAGCACAGGTAGCCCATTGTGTAGCTTTGTGCTTAATTACAAACTATCATAACAACTTGCTAATCAAAATTCCGTTGTAGTTAAATGCTATATGAATAATTATGAAGCATTCTGATAGCTCTAAAAATTTAATAGTCCAATGACAGGTCATTACTTCGTATTTTAAATATTAATCCTTGCATACTTTATTCAAAGTAACCAGTGCATATGACGACGAAAGTTACTTCAGAGAAATGGTTACAGCACGTGACTGAACCAGTAGTCGTGCTCTGCTGTCCAGGATCCAATCAAACCACATCGTAGAGCCAATTTGAATGACCAGACCTCCCTAGCTGGAAGCTGAGTAAGTGGTTTGGAAATGGAACAGATCGTGGAAGCCTAATTTAACTTTGAGGTAATCTGTACCCTTATGATCTCCCGGCCACCCACATAGCCAGTCTCTACTGTCCTGGTCGTGTTGCTGTCCATACATGGACCTCACGGACAGTCTCTCTAAGGAGAATTATTTGCTCATTTACATTTATTCCGGTTTTCCACGTTTTATTTATCAAGAAACAAAGCTAGAATTGTGACTTGTCCAAAGCCAACAACCTCGAACGACCTGAGGCAGAGTTTATTTTTACATCATTCAGACCAGATGTGTCATAAATAGGCTAAACGAGACTTGATTCCAGCTTGAATGTTTTATAGTTGAATGACGCAAATTATGCAAAACATTGTCGGAAGCACCGATACTAAGGTCACATACAATTTTAAAGACTAGCGTGCCACGAGGTGGCAGTATCGAACAAAACACAGCACTTTAAACGGGATGCTGGTGAAGCAATGTTAGATGTTACACGTGCAGGTGTGTTAGTAGGATGTTCGTTTACTGTGTTTGATTTTGCACAGAGTTTGTCTCGCGACAAACAACAAATTCACCAGTTGTTAGTTGAACGATTTTCAATGTTGATGGTACTTTTGTTTGTGTGCGCTATATATTATTAGGGCTCTTGTGTCCAACAAAATCTTGGACTTCCAAGCAATTTTGTGCATAAATAGTTTAGAAAATGTGTTTTTAAAGGCCTTTTGGGTCAATATGCATCCCCATTGGTACTTGTAGGGTAGGGTAAATACTACACAAAATATGACTGATAAAAGGTAAATACACAATAATGATAAAGCGGGATCTTATAAAGAAATTAAAAACGCCAATATATCAAAAAAGTTGACTTGCCATTATCAGATACAAAGTAAACGATGTAACCATCAAACAATTCAATTAGTTTTTAGTGGGTGGATAACACTGTAACCATCAAACAATTAATTTCTAGTTACAGTGGATAATAATGTAACCATCAAACAATTAATTTTTCGTAGAGAAAGAGCACTGTTTCACACAACTCTACAACAGTAGGTTTAT
>NW_013670720.1:23159-29092 GCF_000517525.1 Limulus polyphemus | reverse complement strand
AAAGTAAAGTATGAAATGTCTGATAACAGAAGGTTGTTTTCTTTTATATTATTGATAAAGTAAAGTAGGAAATGTCTGATAACAGAAGGTTGTTTTCTTTTATATTATTGATAAAGTAAAGTATGAAATGTCTGATAACAGAAGGTTGTTTTCGTTTGTATTATTGATAAAGTATGAAATGTCTGATAACAGAAGGTTGTTTTCTTTTATATTATTGATAAAGTATGAAATGTCTGATAACAGAAGGTTGTTTTCTTTTATATTATTGATAAAGTATGAAATGTCTGATAACAGAAGGTTGTTTTCTTTTTTATTATTGGTAAAATAAAGTAGGAAATATCTGATAACAGAAGGTTGTTTTAATGAATAAAATATTGTTTAACCGCTAAAGATGTGGGTGGTTATGTTCGGATAATCAGGTGCTAAGTTTCTGCTAGTTTCTCGAACGATGCAACCTGAGCAATGCGTACATATAAACTCATATATAACGTTAAAAACATTTACATTTTAAACCAGAAGTCCCGAGTTCTATATTGACATCAATATCACGACCTTTGCTTAGACGAGTCAGAGGACTTATACGTAGCGATTCACTTACAATAACGTCAAGATGCTGATGTTACTTGAAAATGGCCGACACAGAAGATACTTTTACAATATGGTACATATTAGGTAAATCCAGTTCCTTTGAAATAGACTCTAATATAATTTATTCTAGTTCGTGTTTTGTAGTTCCGATAGCTTTGCCTAAACAGCACTGGTTATTTTTGTATTTAAAGTGTATTATTTTTATTCCATTTTGCAGTTATTATATTTCGTCAACCACGTGAACTAAAGCTGTCCGTTGATTGTTCAATCAGAAACATACACATAAATTAAAAAAAGAAGGGATTCAATACTTATTGAATTATGGGATCAAACTTTAGTTAGAGAACTAAGTTGAGTCAGTATTGTTTGTAATCACAGAAAGTATGAGGTTCAAGTCTTGTGTGGCCGAATAGCGAATCGGAGAGTCTGAGTTTGACGTCTCATGTCGCCGAATAGCGAATCGGAGGGTCTAAGTTTGACGTCTCATGTCGCCGAGCAGCGAATCGGAGGGTCTAAATTTGACATTTCATATCGCCGAGTAGGGAATCGGAGGGTCTGAGTTTGACGTCTCATGTCGCCGAGTAGCGAATCGGAGGGTCTAAATTTGACGTCTCATGTCGTCGAGTAGCGAATCGGAGGGTCCAAGTTTGACGTTTCATGTCGCCGAATAGCGAATCGGAGGGTCTAAGTTTGACGTTTCATGTCGCCGAGCAGCGAATCGGAGGGTCTAAGTTTGACGTGTCATGTCGCCGAGTAGCGAATCGGAGGGTCTAAATTTGACGTTTCATGTCGCCGAGTAGCGAATCGGAGGGTCTAAGATGGACATCTCATGTCGCCGAGTAGCGAATTGGAGGGTCTAAGGTTCGCGAGGCGATGCCACTCAACACGTTCAGCTGAGGTGAGTTATAAAAGTGACAGTGGACCACGTTATTAGCTTGAAAGCTGAAAAAAGGACTCGTGACAACATGTGCTGCTGACTGGCTGCTTTCCTTATAGTCGATAGTTCCAAATTGGGGACGATTACATCTGAACTATAGAGATATTTGACCTGCCCCCCTTGTGTTATCGTTCAGGTAGGTTCACCATTATCCCCACGACAGATATTTTTGGATGAGGTTGAACTTCGAGCATTCAGATAGCTTTCTCGTTCCATTTTAAGTCTGAAGCAATTCCTAGGTGATGTGTTGCCTACTGATTTTGTTAAATTGATGTTAAAGTTGGTATGTTTGTTGGTAAACACAAAGCTACACAATGCATGCCCTATCTGCATTGTACATGGGTATCAAAGCCCGAGTTTTAGTGTTATAAGCCCTCAAACTTACTGCCGAGCCACCAGGCAGCTAAAGTTGGTTGGTTGCTGCTAAATACAAAGCTACACAATGGGCTATCTGTGCCCTGCCATCCACGGTAACCGAAGCTCGATTTTTAGTGTTAAAAGCCTTCGCTGAGCCACCAGGGGGCTAAAGATGGTTGGTTGCTGCTAAATACAAAGCTACACAATGGGCTATCTGTGCCCTGCCATCCACGGTAACCGAAGCTCGATTTTTAGTGTTAAAAGCCTTCGCTGAGCCACCAGGGGGCTAAAGTACAACTCAATATATATATATATTTATAACAAATTATGGGTATCAAGCGTGCAGTAATGACAAATAATAATATTAATGCTAGGCTATTTTAAAAGCATAATTGATTAATCTCTTCGTTGTTTTGTCGAGACGAGCAACCCCCCCCCCCCTCTTGATTTTTAAACATGGAAAACGTAAATGGAAAAGTCTGACGTTGAACGATCACAACTGACAGATGGTCCCTAAATATCGATCAGTATCTCAAAGTTGGTCTCGACCCTTAAAACAGAGTTAATATTTAAATTTCAGACGACAAAACATTTTCATCTGGATACCACTTTTTGAGATCCAAATTAACAGTTTGGGGGTAATTAGGAGTTTTGAAATGAGTTTGTTTTTGTACTGGGGTGTTAAAAGCTGGATATTAGGAGTTTTGAAATGAGTTTGTTTTTGTACTGGGGGTGTTAAAAGCTGGTTATTAAGAGTTTGTTTTTGTACTGGGGTGTTAATAGCTGGTTATTAAGAGTTTCTTTTTGTACTGGGGTGTTAATAGCCGATTTTTGAAAACGGCATGAAGAGATGATTTACAATGTGTTTTCTTTTTGAGCCATGTGAAAATTTAAATGAGTTAATTAAATACAACAAACTTTTAAAACAGAGGAACTGACTGTTTTAGGTGTTACTGCTCTACTGAGGACCACATTATGGAACTGACTGTTTTAGGTGTTACTCCTCTACTGAGGATCACGTTATGGAACTGACTGTTTTAGGTGTTACTGCTCTACTGAGGATCACGTTATGGAACTGGAGCAGTAACACCTAAAACAGTGTACTGAGGACCACATTATGGAACTGACTGTTTTAAGTGTTACTGTTCTACTGAGGATCACGTTATGGAACTGACTGTTTTAGGTGTTACTGCTCTACTGAGGATCACGTTATGAAACCATGTGTAATATTGTTGTTTCGTCATTCTTTTGAACCATGTGTAATGTTATCGCGTCGTTCTCTTGAACCATGTGTAATATTGTTGTTTTGTCGTTCTCTTGAACCATGTGTAATGTTGTTGTTCTCTTGAAACATGTGTAATGTTGTTGTTTCGTCGTTCTCTTGAACCATGTGTAATGTTGTTGTTCCCTTGAACCTTGTGTAAACGAAACATGTGTAATATTGTTGTTTCGTCATTCTCTTGAATCATGTGTAATATTGTTGTTTCGTCATCCTCTTGAACCATGTGTAATATTGTTGTTTCGTCATCCTCTTGAACCACGTGTAATATTGTTGTTTCTTCGTTCTCTTGAACCTTGTGTAATATTGTTGTTCCGCTGTTCTCTTGAACCTTGTGTTATATTGTTCTCTTGAACCATGTGTAATGTTGTTGTTTCGTCGTTCTCTTGAACCATGTGTAATATTGTTGTTTCGTCGTTCTCTTGAACCATGTGTAATATTGTTGTTCTCTTGAACCATGTGTAATATTGCTGTTCTCTTGAACCATGTGTAATATTGCTGTTCTCTGGAACCATGTGTAATATTGTTGTTCTCTGGAACCATGTGTAATATTGTTGTTCTCTGGAACCATGTGTAATATTGTTGTTCTCTGGAACCATGTGTAATATTGTTGTTCTCTGGAACCATGTGTAATATTGTTGTTCTCTGGAACCACGTGTAATATTGTTGTTCTCTGGAACCACGTGTAATATTGTTGTTCTCTGGAACCACGTGTAATATTGTTGTTCTCTGGAACCATGTGTAATACTGTCGTCCTCATGATACAGGTATAATGGATGAACAGCTTTAGTTTTAT
This sequence comes from Limulus polyphemus, assembly GCF_000517525.1. NCBI lineage: Eukaryota > Metazoa > Arthropoda > Merostomata > Xiphosura > Limulidae > Limulus > Limulus polyphemus. The sequence goes on along the minus strand of NW_013670720.1, from coordinate 25,135 downwards.
GTTTTGAGAGAAGTCACTTTACGTTTGATTTTTGTCTGTACGTATTTTAAAACCCCGGTTAGACAGTTACAGACTGAAGTATTAATAGGCTGTCTTGTAAGGTAAACCGTCTATTCCTTCAAGGACACGTAAATATAAAACAACTTGCATTTACTTTCAAATTAATGTCTTTATTGCAACATTACTTCTTTAGTTACTTTTTTTGTATTATTCTATAAATCAATATTATAATCGCAGACACCGAAATCTATAAGTCCATTTGTCTTAGGCCTAACATTATTCAAGTCTTTGTTAAGTATTCGATAAATAGATCAATTAACACTGTAACTTGTATACGTTTTTTACTTTAGTTTAGTTAGGACTAAACTTTACCGTACTTAATACTATCAATAAATAAACTTATAATGTTATTCTACGACCTAACGTCAAACCTTTTTAAAACTTTGATAAGCTTTTAATAGGTTGTATAAAATGTCTATTAAACTATATTTAATTCCGTTGAAATAAGTGCACGCGTATGCGAATTTGGGTAGTCAGGTGTGCGCGCATTTTCAGGACAGACAAAACTGAGTATTTTTTATAAAAGATGTTTGCCCAAGCATGGTGGTCGTTAGCCATAAAAATAATAGTGGTCAGTGTTTAAATACTTGTATGACGCTGCGTTGTAACAAAATGAATCACGGATTTTTTACCAAAACTCTAATAAATGGGGGTGGTTTTCTTATTACGGTTCGTTAGTACAAAGAGTAGAAGACACTACCGAGCACTTTTTATATCCTCGTTCCCAAATCCTCTGCTGGCTCAAATACCTCCCAAACTTGGATTTCAGCTTGTCAGTTTCTGATCTATCTAAGTTATGGTTTCATATAGGTTTCTTTACGTGCCCTTCTTTTATTGATAAAGTAAAGATAGCCAGTCAACAAAGCCAAAATTACTGCCCCACGCAAAAAAAAAAAAAAAAAGCGCAGGAACCTCAAGAAGGATAGAACTGGTCTGAAAGCAATTTAGGAGAAAAAAACAAAGATAAAATATCGCGAAGGTTCACCCATTGGTTAGACTGTAAAAGACGTAGGATTATCTGGTCCGTGAGCATCGACTTTTATTATTTTTTTTTACTGAACATACCAAGTTACCTCTACACATGTAGCAGAATCATTGTATCCTGACCGTTTAGAAGTTTCTGGCAACACCGTAAATTAAGTAATTTTACGCCGTTTTTTTTTCATGAAGGACTCCTTCCAATTTGAACCTCGTGTCCCTAAGATTATTCCATATATATATGAGTGTAGCCATGCCATTACGAAACTCGGTCGTTTTCGCTGCTGCTTCACACGCAGAAGTTATTTTATTTCCAGTTATTAATGAATAATTGGAATTCCAAAGTAATCTTCAAAGATTAAATCCTGTGAAGAAATACAGTATTCTACATATATAAGCGCCAAAAAATCTTATTGTTTACAGATCAAATTATACTTTAATTAATTAAAAAATTAAAATTGATTATGACAAGGATAACAAGAAGTGTGTTATAGGTCAAACCACTAAAAAGTTAATATATATATATTAATATATATAATTGTGGATACAACGTTTCGGGCAATGCCCTTCTTCAGGTATCACTTCAAGCCGAACTGGAATTGTCAAACTTCGTCTTTAATAACCAATGAAGTAAATATTGAGATTGTACTGGATTCGAACCCAGTCAAGAGTCTTGTCAAACTTCGTCTTTAATAACCAATGAAGTAAATATTGAGATTGTACTGGATTCGAACCCAGTCAAGAGTCTTGTCAAACTTCGTCTTTAATAACCAATGAAGTAAATATTGAGATTGTACTGGATTCGAACCCAGTCAAGTCTTGTCAAACTTCGTCTTTGATAATCGATAAAGTAAACGCTGAGACTGTGCTGGATTCACACGAGTTTAGCTGGGTAAAGCATGGTAAGGAATCGAAGTTCGAATCCCGCTCTGTCTCGT
>NW_013670720.1:20385-22159 GCF_000517525.1 Limulus polyphemus | reverse complement strand
ATATATATATATATATATGGTAAGGGATATAACCAATAAAACTGTGGGTAATTAAATGGTCATCAACAATTGGGGATATATATATATGGTAAGGGATATAACCAATAAAACTGTGGGTAATTAAATGGTCATCAACAATTGGGGATATATATATGGTAAGGGATATAACCAATAAAACTGTGGGTAATTAAATGGTCATCAACAATTGGGGAATATAGACGACAAAATGTGAAGATTCAATCAACAAAAATGTATGGCTAAAGTCCCACACACAGCGTTTTGACGGACAGACAAACACTAAAAGTTCACATCAAAGAACATTTGTTTTTTAACCGAAAAACTGTTAATATATTATTTACTCTCTCATACTCCTGTCCTTGTCATCTCATATACGCATGCGTGGTAATCCTGTCCTTGTCATCTCATATACGCATGCGTGGAATAATTACTAGCAGAACAAGTTGAATTCTGAAACAAACAAACAAAAAAAGTTTTTTTGTCTGTGAAAGTAAGAGAGAGAGTATTAGAACAAAAGCCGGAACACACAATTACTCCTGTTTAAATTTCCTCACCAGGACGAATGATTACTTTTCAAGGCTTTACATTTCCAAAACAATTACGAAATACTTAAAAAGTTGTAGTTTTTTTTACGTGCCCTTGAAAGACAGAGATGCATTAACAGAAGTACCACAGAAATACGATGGACGAACCTTATCTTGCTCGTTATTTCTCTGAAACAGTGGTATTCATTGTTAAATAATCTTGAAACGGCGACAAGAAACGTTCCCATTAAGAGGATAAAGTTCACGAGAAGTTGACGTATCAGAATCCAGCAGACTGAATTTCCTTCAAAATACCCTGTTACAAGAAATGGCTTAGCTTTTATAAATGACCATTAGATGGCGGCACTGGGCTAATCGGCTATCGTGTTGTTAAATAAAACTATTACAAACCGAGAACGTATGGGATAAAATAATAAACTCAGTCAACGAAGGGTAATGAAGAACGTCAAGTATTTACAGCTGAGAGAATATATACAGTAAGAAGACGAAAACTACGATCTAATTAAGTCGGCGGCACAGAAATATCCTACACAAGGTAGTCAAGTCGTGAGTAAACGTTTCTGGTGGCGGCTGATGTTGAAAATAACATGGCTACTTCTCTAGTTAAACAGCGACATGGAGTCCTACAAGAGCACCGCGCATGACTTTTTTTCTTCCCTTCAATTATTCCTGAGTAGTAAGAGTGGTTATTTACACAAAACGTGCCTCCGAAGTTGGAGACAGTGGCTAGCTCTGTCCCAGCGAGAAGCGTGAATCTCCGTACCTCCCTCGGCCAGCCCGCTCGACGGGGAACAAAGACCACCGTCTAAGCCCGAGAAAAACAGCGCACAATATCTCAATATTTAAAAAGCGTGCTCGTGTATAGCCAGTTAAAAGAACACCACAAAACGTGCTCATGTACACTCAGTTATAACCACTTAACACCAAGGTAAAATTATGTAACACCGCAAAACGTGCTGTGTTTACCCAGCTATAAAGACAACTAGTGTAAATCTTCTTGTATTAATAGGTTCAAACAGACCCCGAACTTTCTATTGGTGGAGACGATTCTTCTTGTATTAATAGGTTCAAACAGACCCGAACTTTCTATTGGTGGAGAGGATTCTTCTTGTATTAATAGGTTCGAACAGACCCCGAACTTTCTATTGGTGGAGAAGATTCTTCTTGTATTAATAGGTTCAAACAGACCCGAACTTTCTATTGGTGGAGAG
>NW_013670720.1:0-19568 GCF_000517525.1 Limulus polyphemus | reverse complement strand
CCTGAAGGTCACATTTGATGTGTGTTCAACTGATTAAACCTATACCTGAAGGTCACATTTGATGTGTGTTCAACTGATTAAACCTATACCTGAAGGTTACCTTTAGTGTGTGTTCAACTGATTAAACCTATACCTGAATTAAGGATTTCTGGGCGTGCCGGACTATGGATCTGCGGGTCTACGTTCATGTCCCGTCACCGTCTTAAAAAAAAATCCGCTCAGCACTTTGGGGCCATGGGTACGTTGTAAGTGTGACTGTCAACTCCCATTTTTTCCGTCAGACAAGAGCAGCTCAAGAGTAGGCAGCGCGTACTGTTGACTAGCTGCCTTCCCTATTGACCACCAGTTCATAATTATAGGGACGGCTAGTGCAATTAGTCACTTTTACAAACGACAGTGTTCCATCCTAATAGTAAGGGAATTTCCGAAAATGCAGGTTACTTGAGATCAATATATATATATTCTAAATATATATGTATATGACCAAAACACCACTAAGTGATATATGTGTGGATGTATATATAATGTGTATACAGTGTTATTTAAAGATGTTTTCACGTTTTGTTGACCTTCGAATGCATTAGTACATAATGTTTTTAAAAAAACGACAGATAAAATAATACCAATGAATAAGTACAATTACAACGATAAATATATATGGTAAATAAAACTTCTGATTAAACACTTGAAACGGTACATATATGGATATGGTAAATATAACTTATTATAAATACTAACATATTTATAAATCACTTTCATGAACAAGCCAAAACACTACTGTCTCGTGGTATATAATTCATTCTAACACCACCTGGTGGCAAGTATCTCGTATTTCCAGAACCGTTTAATAGCTCTGATGTATAGATGTTACAAAATTATAATTATATGTTTAATTAATCTCGCTTTACGATATATATATAAAGTTTCTATAAAGTGATCAAGATTTTTTCTGTTAGAATGTAGTTTGTGCAATCTAATAGAAAATTAAAATATTTCTTTAGAAAGACGGCGGCTGACAACTTATTAGTTTTGCCATAAATACAAAATATAAATGACCTATTGGAAAGCACCAAGAAAAATCATTAAACTCGTAAATACGCCTACAATATTAACAGTTTTGCATATAAATTGTAAAAATTAGTATTACACGACTCGTCTGTCAAAATACAGTGTCACACCTATTAATTATAATAATCATTCATTGTTACTCCTTACAAAACAACTGGTCACTCGTTGACCACGAATTCTTATTTAAGATATACTCGAACTGGACTTAGTGTAGCAACTGACAAAAAGCTACAAAAAGAAATTACGTAAATATACTGTAGGCCGTTCATATCTCCCTGTGTGAAGATCACATTGTATTTCTAGGCCTGAAACACAAAAAGTTTTACACTAGTGAGCTGATATAATGGAAGGTTCTCAAACAAGAATTTTTAATACGTTTTGCTTTAGGATTCTCTTATCAGAAACGTGGCTCTTATTTTCGAGGTTTAGAAGAGGAGAATGTTCGCTCACAAACTGGGGATTTTTTGTTTCTGTCTCACATATATAACTGTTCGATGTTAAGCCTACCGTAACTTCTTTTAAGCTGAAGCTTCTAGTTGTCTGCTGGTTTGAGTGTTTTTAATAGTTGTACGTTAAGCTTAGGGTAGTTGGTTTTAAGCAAACCCTTTTTCTTATTCTATGATGGTTTGAATATTTATTCGTTTTGGGGGTTGAATCTTGTGCCGAAGTTTTCTTTTTCGGTAATTTTGCACTTGATGACCTGTACTGGTATTTTTTTCGACGTCACCCATTTAATGATTGTACTTTACTTTTATCATATTTTTGTAACGATGTTATTTTGTCAGCGGATTCTTTTAAATTGTTTTGTGAAAATAATTCCACATCGATAATAAATTAGGCTATTTCATCGTTGATGTTTCTACAGACTTTAGTTCACTTGTACGCTATTGTAACACTAACTGCACTACTCTAACGTGAAAATAAGCTTGCTTGTTCTTCCCGACTGAAAACACACACTAAGTGATTCACTTTACAATCTTCACAACTACCTCGTATTTATATTCTACCCTCGAATACTGTAGCGGATCTAGGAATTTGGAAAGGGTGGCGCTGTTGTCTGGATGGGCGTCATATAATTTCGGCATATATAATTTATATAGATGCTGCCAGATGATGCATCAAACTTAAATATAACATTATAAATTATTGGCCTGTAGCTAAGAGAGGCAGAAAAAATATTTTATTGAAATTATTTATTGTTAAAGGGGCGCACTTTAGAACGTAAGGGCGCAAAATTATCAAAAGGGGGCGCACCCTCCTGAATCCGCTAGCACTCAGATATAGTAGAAAAAATGACGTCGAATCTTTAGAAGATTCTAGGTATAATTTACTCCCCCCCCAGTGGCACAGCGGCATGTCTGCTGACTTACAACGCTAAAATCCGAGTTTCGATACCCGTGGTGGGCAGAGCACAGATAGCCCATTGTGTAGCTTTGTGCTTAATTACAAACAAACAATAGGCTTAATTTAGTATCATCATTATGACCAGCAGCTCCCTCTAGCAAACAAACAAATTACCACATTAATATATAGTTCTGTATGTTTAAAATATTTGGACGTTAGGCCTTGTACAGTTGTAGCGTTATTCTTTCGTTGACGGATTATTTTAAATTATTTGGTAAAAAGAATTCAACGCCCAGTCCACGTAACAATGACAAATTCGTTTTTTCCTTCTTTAACGTTTCTACAAGATTAGGTGGTAAGTTGTATGTCGTGTTTACAAATGACGCTAACCGCATTACACTAGCGTAAAAAAGGCAGCTTACTTGTACAAAGTAACTCAATAAGTAACTCGAAATCTATCTATATACTACTAAAACTCTGAGATTGTTTGTGTGTATATGCTTGTCTGTAATTAAATACAGCAAAAATGGCGCACAATACCGCCATATTTGTAATGAAATGAGAATAGAAACAGAATAAAACAAGTTTCGTTAAAAATCGGGCCACGGGTTACCGAGTTTTTCCGGTAACTTTTCGTACATTCCATTATTATAAAACTTCGTTTTCCACCTGATGAATCACTTTAAAATATCTTCTATACAACAATATATGCACAACAGAAATTAAATGATGAGATAAAAATGTGTTATAATGGCGTGCAGAAAGAACAAGAATAAAATGGACCTACAATATTATTGACTATTTGCAAATAGTAACTATGGAGACGAGGTAATAAAATAAAAATAAAGTCGAGAAAACCTCTCGCCGAGCATTGGCTATTATATTATTTCCCTGTCAATGTTCCCATCTTCATTAAAATTTATCTTCATACTACTAAAACTCTGAGATTGTTTGTTTGTTTGTTTGTTTGCTTCTTTTCTCAGTCAAAAAATCATTCACACTACCGTTCGCGCTCTTTACGAAACTTCTTACTTCACTTTTTTTGAAAAATGAAATGGTCTTTCCTTTTACTCCCGATCAACAATCAAATATATTTTCTTGAATTATGAATAACACGAATGGATTAAAATATTTAATTAAATTATCTCAAAATAAACCTTCATTTCGGTGCAATATTGATATTAGCTTCAATTTTTCATAACCTCTGAATAGCATACAACACTGCTCCTTCCTGAATTGTGAAGTCCATTGAATATATAACCCTAATACAAAATATTACACTAAACTGTCCACTCACCAACCCTTTTTGGTGGTTTTCTCTTCCGAGGCCCATGATATAGAGATGGGTTGACGTCTTGTTCCTTATTGTCACTGACCATCCCGTTACTATGGAAGTTCTTTCTGATTGAATCCGCCGTCGGCTCCATTCGTATGGTCCTCTGGAAGTAACCTCGAAAGGACTCCGGGATCCTCAGCACATTGAGGTTTCGCTGACATGTTTTTCTCTTGAGTTTAGTTATTGTGCTAACCTCGTGTAAGTTCTATTTTAGTTTATAATAAAGCTTATGTCACATATTAGTTGCAATATATCCTAAAATGCTGTTCCGTGATTACAATTTTATAATGTAAGGCCCCAGACTTTAAGTGTTAAATTAATGCCCATTATATCAGTCCTAGTGTTAAACAACAAATGTAAGTGTAAAGAACTGGATGTGAAATTTATGCAAATCAACCCTACAACAAAGGTTAAGTCCATCCCATGTGGATATGACACATAGGATCCGACGCTGAGCTCCGGCTGAATTAGCGCAACCAGACGAGAGTGGTTACAACAGGACACAAATCGCGAAACCTCACTCCGCTCAGCTAGGATACAGTATAGCTAAGACTTGTTGGTTTGACCTTTACACTAGTTCATAAAATAACAACAACAGCATTTAAAGTGTACTTCTCTTTGGTGTATTATAAATAAATCTAGACAGAAGGTTGTTATTGTTTTTCTGTAACGCCGTTGTTTAGGACTGTATTTATAAAGTTTCTAACAACTGTCTAGAGTGGACGATAATGATTTGGGTACATTGTCTGTATTTATTTATCTCTGTACCTATCTATACATGTTTCTATGTCGATGTATTTACACATGTGTGTATCTATGTATTTTATTTTTCATATAGTTCTAGGTTTCTATGCAGCCGTCCACTTATAATGAGGAATTATTAACTTGAAACGAGAAAACTACCATCCGCCCTCACGCCCAGGTGGTTAAGGCGCTCGACTCGTCATCTGAGGGTCGCGGGTTCGAATCCCCGTTACACCAAACATGATCGCCCTTTCAGCCGTGGGGGCGTTATAATGTGACGATCAATCCCACTATTCGTTGGTAAAAGAGTAGCCCGAGACTTGGCGGTGGGTGGAGATGACTTCCCTCTAGTCTTACGCTGCTAAATTAGGGACGGCTAGCGCAGATAGCCCTCGTGTAGCTTTGCACGAAATTCAAAAACAAACAAACAAACAAATCCGCCCTCACGAGCAGACTCTACCGATATTACAGTGTGCCAACTGTTTAATCACAGATTTTGTTAAACGCAACTGGCAAGATGTGATATGTGACGTAAATAGGCGAATGATATAATATTATTTGCGGACATCAGAGCCGGGGAAGCACGTGCCCCCATAATTAAATTGGGACCCGAATATCATTACGCTGTTAGTGACTCTTTATGTATCTGTATAATTTCCCCGAAAGGGGGCCGAAGACCGCCTGGAGGGATACCTGTTTTAACCACTTGCACCAACATACAGTAGTGTGTTGTCTGTCAGTCAGTCAGTATACACTAAAATGACGTCACATAAGGGACGCTTAACGTTACAATTTGTACTGTCATGACGTCAGTAAAACGTGCGCATGCCATGAACAACGAGAAGAATTATGCACTATATAGGTTACAACACAGCATGACACACGAACTTCAAAAGTAAGAAATAACAATATTTCTTACTCCTAACACTTTCGGAGACCATGCGAAGTAAATCTGGTGTGTATACTGGTTATTATCTGGTTTTATTTACTCTTGAAAGAGAACACTTTCGGAGACCATGCGGAAGTAAATCTGGTGTGTTTACTGGTTATTATGTGGTTTTATTTACTCTTGAAAGAGAACACTTTCGGAGACCATGCGGAAGTAAATCTGGTGTGTTTACTGGTTATTATGTGGTTTTATTTACTCTTGAAAGAGAACACTTTCGGAGACCATGCGGAAGTAAATCTGGTGTGTATACTGGTTATTATCTGTTTGTTTGTAATCAAGTACAAAGCTACGCAATGGGATATCTGCGCTCTGCCCACCATGGATATCGAAACCCGGTTTCTAGCATTGTAAGTCCACAGACATATCGCTGTGCCATTGGGGAAGCGGTTATTACCTGAAACATTCTTATTACTTATATGACTTACGATTTTGTAGCTCATAGCAAACAATCTGTATTTTTATTTACAATACAGTACTTGTTGTTATCGTGTGGAATTATTGTGTAATAATTTAAAGCATTTTTATTGATTATTAGACAATTTCTATTAATTTACGCCCCCCCCCCTCCACACACACTATGTTTTGTACGTGCCTTTTATTCATTCACACATCTAAATTAATTTAGGTTACTGCGTGGGGAATTAAAAATGACTTAAAAACTCCATAAATATTTTATACACTTCTTCATTATACAAGGCCTAACTGCATTTCTTTGGTTTGCTGAACCAGACTGTGTTGATGAGCAGGTGAAACTGCAGTCCACAACAGATAGTGTCGCAGATCAAAGAATTCGTTAAGCCTTACATCACAGATTATACTTTCAGTTTTACCATTGGTGAAAATAAAAGAAATCTGTTATGTAATCATTAAATGCTGAATATTTAAAAAGATATATATATACCGTGCCAAGAAAGTTATACTTGAAGAAAGAAGATAATACGAGTAAGGATTGGATAATTATTGTTTTCAACCAATCAAATTTTTTCTTCTTCTCAATTTGTCGCTGTCTGAAGCGTGACTTCCGTTTTCTGGTTACGTCATCCAAGTGACAATTCTGTGGCTTAGATATTTTGTTTAGTAGGAAGTGTCATAAAATAGATGCAAGTCAACCTAAGTAATTAGTATTTTTTATTTCTCTATTTAAGAACTTATAGTTAGCAATAGTAAGATACTAACCAATGTTTTATTTGCTCAATAATTTCAGAAATTAAAAAAAACTAATATATTAATAGATACTACTAAGATAGCCTAAAATTATAACCTGTTATCCTAGGTTTTCTAACGTGTAGTTCCGTATAAAAACCTTTTTAATGTGTGATTTATTCAGTCAAGAAATATCCTGATGTCTGTTGTTTATATATATACTGTTATATTGCTCAGAGTCAGAAGTTTGTAATAATTTGTACTCACTGGCGACGCCAGCACCAAAACTTGGGGGGGGGGGCAAGCAAACATTTTAGGTGGGAAAACAAAACATCTTATGCTAACATTAATTTTAAAGGGACTCGTCCGCCCCCTCCCCCCACCAAATTGTTTCGTGTTAAATTGTTTTGACCGTTGTATGTATATCCAACAGGGTTTGTTTTTTTCGGGGGGATTAACAAGTCCCTTTAAAAGTGGATTGATGAATATTGTTCTTTCGAGCATTAATTAATTAAATAAATAATTATTTAGTGCATTAGTACAATTAGTATAAAAAGTAGGGTTAAAAGGAATGTCTATTATTGTAGGATATACTTGTAGTATACAAGAAACAAAAACATCTCGTAAAAGGTAGTGCGCGTGCGAGCGTGTTTTCTTGTTATGCACACTACATTTGCTCTATGTATGTAGGATTAAGTTAGGGTCAACAAATTTTGTGTGGGCAAAAGCCCCCTTGCCCCACTGTTTATACCATTTATTCAGATGTACAATTAGATTAGGTTAGGCCTATTCTTTTATTTAGCATTCATATTTATTTTGTATTTACTTGGAAGATGGATGAGAAAAGTACTGGTAGTTTGTTTCTTTGTATTTAAGCACAAAGCTACACAGTGGGTTATCTATACTATGCCCACCACAAGTATCGAAACCCGATTTTTAGCGTTGTAAGTCCGCAGACATACCGCTGAGCCACTGCGAGCAGTACTAGTAGTAGTTGGCCTAAGTTCAGGCAAGTTTTAACTTCAGTTATATTTGTCATAAAATAGTCTCATTACAAATATAACTAGTTATAGCCACGTTCACACCATAAGTTTACTATGTAACACAAATAATATAAAACCCTTTAACTGAGCGCTTTCGAAGGGGTTTTGTATTTCTGTGTTTTTCTAACACCATAAATAAGTTTACACTTACTGTCATTAGACCGTACGTCCAAGAGTTATGTAGGCCTAAACTGCATCGTCGTGTTTTACTGTGAGGTTGGGTAGTAGGCCTAAATTTAGTACTTACCTCTTTCTTTTAATATCGCCTTATTAAAAATATAATAAACTGCGGCAAATAACCCTAAGTAAAATGGCGACAGACTGGAGAACATGATAGTCACATCAACTGCACGACCTAATATATAGCCTAATTAAAAAGACAATAAATTGCGGCAAATAACCCTAAGCAAAATGGCGACAGACTTGACAACGTGTTACGTCACATCAACTGCACGACGCATGCGGGCGGCTCTAATTAAATGACAACCAACGCGGAGACTGTTGAACTTTTATACGACTGTATTTATGATCACTTGGAGCTCACTTTTTACATCTTACGGTCAGGAGCTTTCGTTAATCTTTTAAGTCCACTAAAATAAATAATAAAATTATGCTGTAAAACGGTAATAAAATAAGGATCGGGTTCTTACACAAGTTAAATTTCTGGAAGGAATATCTCATATGAGGTATATTTTACTTTAAGTTAACCAACAATTGTAAATATTTCTAAAACAGGCCGAAAACTTGATACATGTGAAATTAACTTTGTCGTTAAGCGCAAAGCTACACAATGGGCTATCTGTGCTGTGCCCACCAAGAGTTTAGAGAAGTAACAGAAATAAGTGTTGTTTCCCCGAACAAGTTAAGATTAGAATCTTGTAACTCCCACGGCCCCCCAGTGGCACAGCGGTATGTCTGCGGACTTACAACGCTAGAAACCGGGTTTCGATACCCGTGGTTAGCAGAGCACAGATAGCCCTTGTGTAGCTTTGTGGATAATTAAAAACAAACAAACTCCCACGGGATTATTTCTCATTTAGTCAATAAAAGTTTAAAACCTATATATAAGTACTTATTGAGAAAAATAATGAAATATTTGAATCACTAAACTTGACTCACATTAAGGTCTTAGTGGTTATCGTGTCCGGATTGTGAATCTCAGAATTCTTGGTTCGCGACCCATTGCTCCAGACACGTGCACTATACTCTGGAGGGATTGATGCGCTATGAGAATGCCGGTCAAATCCAACTATTGGATCAATCAAGAGTAGTCCAAGAGTTGGCGGTGGGTACTGGTGGCTAGCTGTCTTCTCCCACTTTGTTATTAGAGACGTCTCTGCACAGAACGATTTATGGGATTTTTTTCTTAGATCTCGAAAGTTTAATGTCAGTACAGAAGTTGTGTAAGCACTAGTGAAAATGATGAAAGGAATAGCTTGCGAATTTAATGAGAACTCTGGCAAACTTTAATGCTCGTTCTGAAAAACGATTTCATAGGTGTATAAGTAATGCTGGCACGTCCACACTAAGCCTCCCCCCCCCTCCTCTCGCCTGGCAAAGTACCTAAAGCAGGTGTATTTTGTTTTAAGCCAGTTTTGTATTATTTTGTAGATTTTTATGAGAGAGTAGTAAAAGTTGAAATATAATTTTTTTTTAATCTTACCTTAAAATCAAGTCTTAGTCGTCTTAAAATGACGATGTCAAAACGCTATAATTAAGAGTTTTATTTATTAAAGGAGAGGACGCTTAACATTTTGATTGTCAATGATTTTCAAGCTATAAAACAAAGTTTTGTAGCTACGGTTCTTTGCTTCAAAGTATGGATAAATCGCCAGTTGTATATAGTCTGCTGTAGTCGTGCCCTAATAGAATCTAACGACCTGACTTTGATTTTAATTAAATATATACTTTATTTATGTATGACGTGGATTAAAAGAAACTTTTTTATCATATGTATTGTTACTACAGCGGAAATCACGTGACACTGGGAGCATGCGTTACTGAGTTTCTCGAATTATCGGGGAAGCTCGGGTGTGATCGAGAGGTGCCTCTTTGTTAGTATATAAGCCTGGCAGGGAAAGCCTGCGGGAATGTATGGATGTTAAAACGAACAGTGTTTCGAGCTAGTGTGTGTGTGTTTTGCACTTTTTTTTTCATACGTATGATTTAAAATTTGTGTTCTTTAGAGATGGTAGCTTTTGTACCATGCTATATATAAACGTATTTTTAATGTTTGTTAATTTCCACAAACAATGTTTGTTTCATGTTCATTTGTTTAGACATACACGAGTAAGCCCCCCTGTGGGACAGCGTAAGCTTACGGTTTTAAAACGTTAAAATCAGGTGTTTGATTCCTTGCAGTGGACACAGCAGATAATCCAACATGGCTTTGCTCTAAAATATACAAACACTACCCAAATACACAAACAATACCCAAACATACAAACACTACCCAAATATACAAACAATACCCAAATATCAAACACTACCCAAATATACAAACAATGCCCAAATATACAAACAATACTCAAATAATTTACACAGAAAGAAGATAGTTCACTCACTTTCTAGTTTAACACGTTAAAATTATAACATGTTATAACAAGTTCAAAAGTCATGTTTATATTTTATACTTTAAATGTTGTTGCCTGACAGAAAAGGTTTTTTAGTCCTAAATCCTATTCAAATTTAACACGTTAAAATTATAACAAGTTCAAAAGTCATGTTTATATTTTACACTTTAAAAGTTGTTGCCTGACAGAAGTTTTCTTAGTCCTAAATCCTATTCAAGTTTAACACGTTAAAATTATAACAAGTTCAAAAGTCATATTTGAATTTTACACTTTAAAAGTTGTTGCCTGACAGAAAAGTTTTTTAGTCCTGAAGCATATTCAAGTTTAACACGTTAAAACTTCAACAGATTTTAACAAGACTCCTTCAAAAGTCATGTTTTTATTTTATGTTTAAAACGTAGATGCCTGATAGAAATAATTTTCTTAGTTGTAAATACTATGAAATCTTAACACGTTAAAACTCCAACAAGTTTTAACAAAACTTGTTTTCAAGGCTATGTTCACATACTTTCCGTACTCGCTGTGCTGGGTAGGCACAGCGATGTTCTTTAACTGGTTTACGTGTTTAACAGTGTCTAGTTTGCGTCGAGAATACTTTATAAGATGTGAAAGGGCCGTTTTACACCATTTAAAGTCGGTTATAGTTAGCCCTAAGAGAGTGATATTTTTAACGCCCCTTTCTACCACAGCAGGGCGCCACATGTTACTCGAGGCTTCATGTGGCGCAGTGCAATGAGGTGCAAATAGCGACGTGGTAACTTGGTTTCATGTTTTATTAACCTCTACACACCGTTGTAGAGCAGTAAGCAAATAGAAATAAGAATACGTTGGAGACGGCCACTCGGACTCCAAACTGTCATTGAGACATTAGCACCTTCCTAAGCCTAGAATGTAATCATCTCGTGACTTCCCGTTGTTCTTCAGGATGTATAAATCAGAAAAACCGGGTTTTTACGCGCTAACTGAAAATTGCCTCTAGAGAAAATTGTTTCAAAAGAAACATTTGAGGACCGTTTAGTATGGAAATGAAAATGTGTTTCCAGACATTGTGTAGCAGGGCGGTTTTCCCGGGAAATAATAACGTCAAAGAAAAAAAAAACTACGCACGAAAGAAAAATGAATGACCAATCATAAATCGTTTAAAATGTTTTGCTTAGTCACGTGCGTCATTTTGTGTTACCTTTGGTTTTCTTTTAACTATGATGTATAGGTTGTAGCCTACATATGGGTCTTGTAATCTTCGTGTTGTCTATATACACTCAGTTAAGTTCTATCACCGGAAGCCATAAACACACACCTATATACAAAGGTTAAACCGAAGGCCGAAGTTAATTAGAATTTATGAATATTCACAAACGATTTGTTTCTTCTTCTTTACTGAACTTGTATTAATAACATAAAAAAATAAGGAAACCTTGGGGCAAGCAATAACCTCGTTCAACAGTTGAAGTCAACAGTGGGGTTTATAGATGTAATCGTTTTAACTAATACATATTCATGAAGGTTTGTGTTGCTACGGTTTAAAGTTCTGAAAATAGATCATGCCCACGTGATGTCATCTGTCAGTTGAGCGTATCCCTAACAGTATTGTTGGAATAGATGATTAACGGTTTTCTACTGTAAGCTGTTCGTGATTAATTATAAAGAATGCATAGTACCAGAGTTCCAACACACGAGTACAAATGACATGGTAGTAAAACCTTTAACTGTGTTTTTTTTTTTTTTACACGGCACTTTATCTTGTACTCTCT
Source organism: Limulus polyphemus (assembly GCF_000517525.1). Lineage (NCBI taxonomy): Eukaryota > Metazoa > Arthropoda > Merostomata > Xiphosura > Limulidae > Limulus > Limulus polyphemus. The sequence goes on along the minus strand of NW_013670720.1, from coordinate 7,617 downwards.
TGAAACTTCTTTAACGTCCCCTCCTTTCAAAGTTTATTTGCGGTTTCTGTATTTGTTCTTTATGTGTCCTTTAACCACTTGCACCACCATACAGTAGTGTGTTGTCTGTCAGTCAGTCAGTATACAGATGGTACTAAACCTTTTGGTGGTTCGATTCCGTTCTAATTAATACCCACAACTTAGAATATAGAGCACAGATAATTAAAATGTAGATGTAAAGTATTTGATGTTTACACTATTACATTTATCCTGTTACAAACAACAAGTTTCTTGTTACTAAGGTATTTTTTTTATTTGTTAGAAGTTAAATTTCATTCTTGAATTAACATATTTTGTAAATGAATAACAGCAAGTCAAATGACAAAGAATTGAAATTAGGGAATTGTGCGTGTGTCTTTTTTTTTTTTAGAGTAAAGCCACATTGAGCTATCTTCTGTGTCCACCACGGAAATCGAACTCCGGACAAGAATTGAAATTAGGGAATTGTGCGTGTGTCTTTTTTTTAGAGTAAAGCCACATTGAGCTGTCTGCTGTGTCCACCGCGGGAATCGAACTCCGGACAAGAATTTAAATGCAATGAAGTCCAGACGTATCCATAGATTGAGAATGCTATAAGTCGGCGGTTATCAAACCCCCTATTAATATCACAATTTTCCCTCGGACCCCCCAAATCTATCAGATTTGTGTTTGAAGAAAACAAAAAGATTCCGTCTACATGAAAATCTGTATTCCGCAATTAAATGTTTCAATTCAGATAAATTCAATTTTACGTAAAATATTTATTTTATTCTGTAAATCATATTTTCTGGAACATTTTGGACATGACTCGCGGACCCCAGTTTGAGAAACGCTGCTATTAGTTGAGATCTAAGCTACTCATTAAGGATTAGTTAAATATTGTAAGCCGCAATATATATATTTATAACAAAATAAATTAGGAAATATAACAGATCAACGCAGTCTATTCTATATATCACTTGTACTCATGTTAATATCTGGGTTTTCGGTCGTAATCCAAAGAATATTTTCTTGATCTTCCACCAAGTTTACATGCTATGGTCAGATGCAGTGTGTGACTAATGTAATAATGACAGTCATTATGCAGGATACTTTGTCGTAATAACAAACAAATAATTGAGACAATGTTTCGCTGTGTACGAACTACAGTTATTGTCCGGAAATTCCAAAAAAAAAAGAACTCATTTGGCTAAATTTTCAAGTTTTGTTTAACTAGACATGCGACTTTGTAAGTGTAAAAAATTAAACCCAGTCTGTTAATACTCGTGATAAATCATTCTCATTCAATACTCATGCTACTGAGGTTGTTGTACTTTGTCTCAGAAAACAGGACAGAAATAAAGTCATATGACAATAAAATAAAAACAACAATAAATCCCGGAAAACACTTGACTTCAGACAAAACGACTACGTATTTAGTAAATTTTTACCCCCCATCAAATAGAGTGAAAAACAAAGTTTTATGTGAAATATTAGAAATACGGTAATATCTAAAAACATCTGCCAATAGGGGGCGTTTCGGATTTGTTTCGTATTCTGTCAACGATATTAAAACTTCAAAAAGTAAGTTCACAGTATTCAAACTAAACAAAAAAAAAGCGATATTAAGTACAAAACGAGAATATTTCGTTGCAACAAAAACTTTAGAAATAACGATTTAAAAATACAGAGAAACGACCAATAAGATATTAAAGAAAACACTAATAAGATTATTTAAGATTATTAAAACAATTAAAATAACAAGAAGTTGTTTATAAACAGAGAGAGAGGAAAAAATCCGGATATCGGACATGCTCACGATGGAAATGTTTACGAAGTCTCGGGTTATTGCTGTTTCTCCAACTTACAAATAATAACGTTAGGATCATGATTATAAACGTTTCTTATCTTAAACGATTTTTACTGACATTATACAGATGTGTATAGGGTTGTAAAGGCCTTTTTAAATCCCCATATAATACCCGAACTTAATTTAGGTGTGTGTGTGTGTATAATATCATGGCATTGTGCCTAATTTATTACTCGGTACTAAATGTTTAATGATTATATTACAGATATATTTTCTTTTTGTCATAGGTACAAATATAAAATATCTGTGACGTAGAGGCCTAATGTTTTAATTTATATGCATATTTTACAGCGTGTATTTCCTTGTTGGTGGCATTTATTGTAGAAATAACCGAAGAAGTAAAACCTAGCTAGCGGTGGGTTCCCTCCAGATGGGTCAGCGAGGAGTATGCGGATGTCCAACGATAAAATCCAGGGATCGATTCCTCTGATAAAAGAGCGCAGACGGTTCATTCATTGTGTAGCTTGGCTAAAACGAACAACCCTAGGGGTTGTAAGTAATCGGAAGAGTAAAATTACTGTAAAATGAAACACAGTGTGAAGTAATAACAAAAACATAAAGCCTAGCGGTAAAAATAAGTGGAACATCGAGTTTAAACTCTCTACATCCGAAAGCGATTTAAGATCTGTCTGTCCGTTTATTGACCTATGTTAACTTTAATAAAATATATGCTCTATATATTTACGGCAGTATAAAGACGAAAGGGGCGTTAATTTGATTGGGGGTTAACCCCCACCTCCCCTATAGGCAATTATAGGTTGAAATCGTTACTTCCGATACATTATTAGCCAGATCTAACAAGAATAATACGACACTGGAGCGGAAAACGTCTGGTTATAAAACTTGATCAAGCCGAAGTTAAACAAGATCACGTTGGCGCGGCGAAGCCGAACCCGTTTCAGGACACACACACACATATAAATTTTTAACGAAAAGTATGCATGAAACAAGTCGTTATTATTTCGACATTCTGTTAAGGGAGCTGCCCCCCTTATACAGCTGTAAGTATGTTTTAATTTTGTCCAACCGGAAATCTAAAAAGCCACCAGGTTTTTTGTTTTTTTCATAAAGCCTGTCTGTTGTTATGACAACACGCTCGAGAGAGATTTTGAAACTTTTTCCTCGTATTTAACCTGTTTTTGTTAGTCAAACTAACAAGGTACACGTGTTTGAAATAAGAATGAATGTAATTATAACCTCTTTAATAATAAACTAGGATCGTAAGAATAGAAAAATTATCAATTAAATGGTATCCGATAATCTAATAAATCGGACATTTAAGGGTTATTGGTCATTCCACCAATTGTGAAACAGCCTATAGATACAAGTAGTTTAACTTTTGTTTGTTTTAAAGCAAAGCCACGTTGGGCTATCTCTGTGTCCACCGTGGAAATCGAACCTCGGATTTTAGCGTTGTAAGTCCGTATATTTACCACTGTCCCACCTGGGGGCAGAAGTGTAAGACAAATACTGAAAGAAGTAACGTGACATTTGAGTTGTCGGTTCCGTTCAAACAGTAAGTCATCATAATACGTAGGTTTGTAATGTAGTAATACCTCTCATTGAGTTGTCGGTTCCGTCCTTATGAAGACTTACTGTTTAACTCAATGAGAGGTATTACTACATTACAAAACCTACGTAGTCGGTTCCGTCCAAACAGTAAGTCTTCGATAATACGTAGGTTTTATAATTGTAGTAATACCTCTCAGAAAGATTTTCGTGTCGTTTGTATTTTAAGCTTACCATGAATTAACTTACATGAAGATAATATTAGGAAGACCAAAACACTTGGACTTTTTTACAGACCTACACTTAAGCTTTTGAGTAAAATCTCACGTTTTTTGGTGGGATACGTTTTAGGCCAACAGTCGGATTTAGTTTCAGGTGAGGGAGATTTGATATTATCAGAATATAATTACATAGAGGAAAGTTCAAATAGCAAATGATGATTAGGCACGATGCCACAGGACGCAGTGTCGGCGTTGCCCTTGTGTGTATGTTCTGATGAAGATAACGAACGTATAAACACACCCTGGCGGAATGTCTAGGTACTAGCACTAGAGGTTATGGAGCATTTCGATTAAACCTTATAATTGTTTCCGGAATAATTACAGGTGGGACGGAGAAGTTGGATAATGACAAACATTGCATGTGGTCCCTCTTTGAGATTCGTGTTTTTCTGTGCGCTTATCAAGTATAATAAGATGGCGAACGGGTTGGTTAGGACTTTTATTTGTTGCCCATATAAAAGATGAGTTATTCAGTCAGATGAGACGCATGCGTAGAACTTGCTTGTCTCTAATTGCCATTCTTTCCTGATTCAGGAAGGGCGAGCATCATTATGTCCAAAGGGATTTCAATGATAAACGTCTTTATCAGAGCTGATAAGTCAGGTTACTGATGAGCTAAGATTGTTCATAAAAACAACTACTTATTATGAGTTCCTCAAGAATGTGGACTTAAAAATTGATTTCAGCTTGAGGAAGAAAAGACAAGCCAGAGACGAAGGATGAGAAGAAGAAAAGAACAACCAGAGATCAATCTTGGATAGATCAATTCTCGTGAAATCTAAAGCAAGTAGGTTCGAAGGTTCATCTTAACCTGAGGAAGAGAGAGAAAAGATAAGCCACAGACAGTTCTGACTAGACGACTTCTTGTAAAACCTAAAGTAAGTAGGTTCGAAGGTTCATCTTAACCTGAGGAACAGAGAGAAAAGATAAGCCACAGACAGTTCTGGCTAGACGACTTCTTGTAAAACCTAAAGTAAGTAGGTTCGAAGGTTCATCTTAACCTGAGGAAGAGAGAGAAAAGATAAGTCACAGACAGTTCTGACTTCTTGTAAAACTTAAAGCAAGTAGGTTCGAAGGTTAAATTTCAACCTAAGGATAAGATGGAGAGAAACCAAGCCAAAAACATGTCCTGTTCAGGACACTTTTCGTGGATTATAAAGCAAGTGGATTCAGGTGTTGATCTCCAACCAGTCGGTAACCACGGAAACAACTGAAGGAACAGTTCTTACAGTATCTCGATCAGGACCAAACTGGGAGTGAAGTTTACAGTATCTCGATCAGGACCAAACTGGGAGTGAAGTTTACAGTATCACGATCAGAACCAAACTAGGAGTGAAGTTTACAGGATCACGATCAGGACCAAACTGGGAGTGAAGTTTACAGGATCACGATCAGGACCAAACTGGGGTGACGTTTACAGGATCACGATCATGACCAAACTGGGAGTGAAGTTTACAGGATCACGATCAGGACCAAACTAGGAGTGAAGTTTACAGGATCACGATCAGAACCAAACTGGGAGTGAAGTTTACAGGATCACGACGAGGACCAAACTGGGGTGAAGTTTACAGTATCTCGATCAGGACCAAACTGGGAGTGAAGTTTACAGTATCACAATCAGGACCAAACTAGGAGTGAAGTTTACAGTATCACGATCAGGACCAAACTGGGAGTGAAGTTTACAGTATCACGATCAGGACCAAACTGGGGTGAAGTTTACAGGATCACGATCAGGACCAAACTGGGAGTGAAGTTTACAGGATCACGATCAGGACCAAACTGGGAGTGAAGTTTACAGTATCACGATCAGGACCAAACTGGGAGTGAAGTTTACAGTATCACGATCAGGACCAAACTGGGAGTGAAGTTTACAGTATCACGATCAGGACCAAACTGGGAATGAAGTTTACAGTATCACGATCAGGATCAAACTGGGAGTGAAGTTTACAGGATCACGATCATGACCAAACTGGGATTAAATTTACTGTATGAAGATTAGGATCAAACAAACTTAATAGAACGTTTACATATTTACCTCGATTCCAATGTTCATAGTAAACTGTTCACTAATACAGGTTGTTTCGTCTGATATACAGATATAGCTTTCCCTTATTGTGTAAAAACAGTACATAGTTTGTCCCATCACGATACACACAGTTCTCGTACTAACAATGACTTGTAGCTAATAAAAGACAAATATGAAACACTATTTTTCACACATGTAGTCTGAATCGTGTAAAGGCATTATCAGGTACAATTTGACAAAAGAAAAATATATAAATAAAACCTACAAATGTAGACAAGCTAGGCCTAAAGAGTCATCTAAGTAGCTTAGGTAGTCACGGTATTTCATAACAGTCAATCTAAGTGAAGGAAGATACAGAGCTAAACGACACACATTTTCTCGTTACTGTTGTTCTTTACTGAGAAGTAAAGCGATTACTAGAAGCAAATGAATCATATCCAACGATTGTCAGAGAGCTTTTTTTAGTGATGAAGTGTGCTAACATTGAAATCCGACCTTTGTATTCATCAATCAATGTTAAGTGGATGTTCGACATCCATGCTGCTCCTCGTTACCACTGCGCAGAGCGTGACATTGAAATAGCCTGAGGGTTTGTAAGCATGTGGGTAAACTTCAATTTCAACTAGCAGAGGATGGTGCTAAAGCTAAGTTCGATGTACCCCCCTCCCCAACACAGACACGGACTAGCGCAGTAGGAAGTAAAAGTATACTTGTTACTAAACTCTTTAGACAATGACACTGAGGGGTTTTATCCAAACAGTCCTCTTTGCATTTTTAGCTATAGTTTCGAAATTCTTATGTATTTTGTTGTTGTTGTTGTTGTTTTTTTCTGGCTGCAGTGTAGCGGCTCATAGAATGGCTCTGTTTTTTGTTGTGTTTTCTTTTTTTTTCGTTTTTTTTTTGTCAAGTTCAAATTTTTAGCTCACAGCTCCATCATCTCTTGACCGATTTGAGATCTAATTACACTTTTGGACTCAGGAGGTCAAACTCTTTCGACCGATGTATTTGACCACGCCCAAGGTCTCGTGGATTAATTAACTCTAATCCTGGCTAAAATAATTTCAAGTGCTACGGCTATTGAGGATTCCCTCTTGTTTTTTGTTTTGTTCATGATGCCCTTTAGTGTCTTAAAGGGACAACTGTCCCTCGGGAGTTGAAACCTTTAGTAGGCTTTAACCACAGAATGATAGTAGAAGGTCATCTTTTAACAACAGGAAAACAACATCCTTGGTCCATGTCTTCTACTATTGTTTACAGTTTGTTTAATCTAGGAACTCATGTTTCTTAGTTTATGTGTGGACCACGATATTAATAAACAAGAACTCTTGTTACATAGTCCTTGGTCCATGTCTCCTACTATTGTTTACAGTTTGTTTAATCTAACAACTCAAACAACTCACTATGTAACAAGAGTTCTTGTTTATTAATATCGTGGTCCACACATAAACTTAAGAACATCCTTGGTCCATGTCTCCTACTATTGTTTACAGTTTGTTTAATCTAGGAACTCACTATGTAACAAGAGTTCTTGTTTATTAATATCGTGGTCCACACATAAACTAAGAAACATCCTTGGTCCATGTCTCCTACTATTGTTTACAGTTTGTTTAATCTAACAACTCACTATGTAACAAGAGTTCTTGTTTATTAATATCGTGGTCCACACATAAACTAAGAAACATCCTTGGTCCATGTCTTCTACTATTGTTTACAGTTTGTTTAATCTAGGAACTCACTATGTAACAAGAGTTCTTATTTATTAATATCGTGGTCCACACATAAACTAAGAAACATCCTTGGTCCATGTCTTTTACTATTGTTTACAGTTTGTTTAATCTAGGAACTCACTATGTAACAAGAGTTCTTGTTTATTAATATCGGTGTCCACACATAAACTAAGAAACATCCTTGGTCTATGTCTCCTACTATTGTTT
>NW_013670719.1:65813-71583 GCF_000517525.1 Limulus polyphemus | reverse complement strand
GAATGTTTTGAAACTGGCCAAAACACGTTGTTGAATAATCAGCTGATACATTGGAATGTTTTGAAACTGGCCAAAACACGTTGTTGAATAATCGGCTGATACGTTGGAATGCTTTTAAGCTGGCCAAAACACGTTGTTGAATAATCAGCTGATACATTGGAATGCTTTTAAGCTTGCCAAAACACGTTGTTTAATAATCAGCTGATTCATAGGAATGATTTTAAGCTGCCTAGAACACGTTAGCAGTTGCTTTCGATCTTGACAATGCCTACAATAAAATCCACTTGACCATGTTTGGTAACAAAATGCTCAAAATACGCTTCAGTGTGACATGTGTGTGATAGATCATAGGTGCATAACTACCAGAAGATGCATCCCTGAAGCATGGAATCTAGCAATCAGAATAGATCACCATGAATAATGGTTTGTCTCAAGAATCGCCGCACTTGCCAGTACTTTTCAACATCTACACCATGGACTTAGTCCACCTTGACAGTCCAATCAAATCCCGCGTGCTAACATTTGAGATGGCATTCTAATGTTAAGCAAAGCTGAAATCGAAAACAAGATGCAACCATCCCTTAGAATTGTGAGCAAATGGTGCAGTGACAAAGGAATGATCTCCAATTTTTCCAACGCCACAACCATGTTCCGTACATTCAACAACAGATAATACTTATGAGGAAAAACTCTCATCATTCTTTGTTGGCACTGATATCACTCTAGAAGAAACACTGAAGTGCCTAGGTTTTAATTTTGACATACAACTGAACTTCACCAGCTACAGTAACACTATGATAATCAAAGATACCAAGGACATCAGGTTACTGAAGTTTCAGCATCTGTTTATGTTCTACCAAAATTTTATCTATTCCATTCTGGATTATGCGCTCGCAATAAATCAGTGCTCTGCAGTTAGACAGTATTGAAAATATACAAATCACCTGTATAAGAGTGGTCAAAGATGCACTTCAGACACACCTATAACTTTTCAATAGAGCTTAGCAGTGTAAAGACCATGCATTCCAGCATCAAACCACAGCCCTTTTCAATTGTGACATTCGAACTCCACAACTACCACACATATACCAACCACACAGAATATTGGCTAAAAAAGAACCTCAGGAGACAGCAATAGGTATACAGGTTCTCTAAAGCTACCAGTGAGATGATTTATCACCATCGTATCTCAGATCTCCCAATGTGAAATAAACATTTAGCACCACTAAGATCTGTGGATGTCAGCCTAGACAGAAAATGTGGAGAATGTGCTGAGGTTGAAGTAGAACAACTTGTCAGCACTTACTTCAAGACCATGGTGGACAATAACTTAAGGTCATAGCCACAACTTATTCATACACTAAAGATAGTGATACAGTTTTTTGGATACTCATCGCCTCTTGAAACAATAACATACTACATAAAGCTAGTGGAGCATTCAAACTTCCCATAGCAACACAAGGATGGGTCTAGAAGACATAAAGCAAGCTCCCCATCTAGATTGATGAAAACAATGAACCAAAAATAGACATAATATTTGCATATGACTCACAGATAGTACTGTATAAAATTCGGAGTGGTTGGTTCCCATATGAATGACAGAAAGAAAAACAATTTAAACTATTGGTTTATCGCGACGCGACAACTATCTTGAAAAGTCTGAAATATATACACGAGTAAAGTACATGTGTTGAAAATAAAACATTATTGTTCATCTGTGTATCATGTTCTCTCATGAATTTAAACAACAGAGGGCGAGAATGGTGGTTATATCAAAAAGTGTTAATATGTTGGCTATGCGAAGTTTGTGATTAACGTATCTGGTAGTAATCTTTTGGGTGCTGATGATTCGTTTTTTGATTAATGGATATTAGAATAGCCTAACTTACTTTACGATATCCCTGTAGATATATCAAGGAAATTCAACGTTTTATAAAAACGTCTTTTATTTCGACGCATTAAGAAAAGGAACCCAAACGACAGGAATTCAGTCCAAAATGCAAGATAGTAACTTGCTTAAGGTCATAATATTATACATTAATTTCTGAAGAGATATTATCGTTACTGTATTATGTGATTTTCAATAAATATTCCAGAGTTCTCCGTAATTTCCAATTAATTTTAAAATCCTAATAAGCGCAATACTGTTATCTTTGTTGTATAGTAATTTTAACTATCCTGAGTTATGGCAACAGGTATAGTAAGCTACTTCTGCTAATCATAACAAAACCAATATCTTCTAGTGTCCAGTGCATTCGCTTGAGGTTCACGTGTATGTATGGTAGAGATGCCAACTTCATTCAGTTTTACATTGCCTTGGCTACAGTATGAAAGAACCAGCTTCCAAGTCGCATTAGCACAGAAAAACTCGACTAATAGTCTTTGTCCTTCAATTTTTCATATCTTGTTTTCAAGAGCTGTAGAAAACTAATCATTATGCACTCACTTGGTGTTGCATTTTGGTGGAGATCAAAGGGTAAAACTGTCAATGAAGTATTCGTTGTATCTTTAACATATAAGAAACTTAAATGTGAAAGCATTTATCTACATTAGATAAACATTGTTAATCATATAAGTTATCTACCGTTCTTTTTAAAAATTCTTTTAAAAATTAATTTTTGAATTATGCAATAAATCTTAATTTTCCTTTGTAGAGGAATAGTTCTTTTATCTGCCACTTTGTGTTCTTGTCACCATTCTCTACTGTCTTAAATCCTAAGAATCTACTTCATCTATCCAGAGTCCTGATTTTTGGTTTATTACAGCCTCTTGGTCATTCAAAAGATAGAGAAGTGCTTTTATGCATACGTTTGTTAGCGTATATGACAACGAACGCGGTGTGTCAGTCAAATAAAACAAATAAGAGCTCTCATACATAGTAACGTGCAGGATGAAGCAGTCATATAACATATATGTAAACAAGGCTATAGTAATATGATGTATTAATTACCTAACATATACTGTTACCATATGCTGAAAAGCACGTAGTATAACATAACCCGGTTAATCTGGTCACAACATGGTATGTGGTCACCATCATTTGAATATACATATTTATTTATTTATTTAGTATGTAGATGACAAACATATACACTGCTTCGAGTTACTTTACTATAATGTATCTGAACAAATTAAAAAAAATCAGTTTTCGTAAAAACAAAAATAACTGATACATTGTAAAGAAAAAAAGAGAAAGAGTTTGTTTCAAACTATTTTCTCAAGGTTATCTTTTATCTTTCGTATGTAAATACAGGATTATCCTTTTATAACTTCTTCCAAGTCAATATTGCAGGAAATCTTAACAAATGAATTGTTTCATTTGAACTGTAGTGGATAAAATGAATTATTTTATTTCAACTGCAGCAAACAAAAGGAAGTGTTCGTTTCAACTCTATTGATAATAATTTCAGTTTCCAGTAATACAGAACCCCAATCTCACCTGCTTTACTTGGGCATTATCATCTTCAACTCTGTGAACTGTAATTCTGGGTTTTACTGCTCTATTACAAGATGTTCGGTGGCTCTGCACATGGACCGACAGCTCTAAGGAGTTGCCTCTGCTTTCAAGAAATGTGCACAACTTAGATAGTAATAATTTTACATGATTAAAAACGATAAAGAGTTAAACTTCAAAGGATTAAACACTTAAGAGACAACATTTATTAAGCCACAAGAACATAGCTCAAGCTTAAACTTGAAGATAAATTAACATTTTATCGCTAAGCACGTAATGTTTAGTATGTAGTGATGGGCTGGGAAAAAATGGCCACCACATTCAATCTATTATTCTATAATGCTTACAAACAACTGATAAAGTTGAGTTATGGCCTTGGTTGAGCACCTAATTGTCGTTATGGAGTTTCACAGCTTGTATGGCAGTGATATTAATCTGTTCTTCTACCACACGTATTATTGTGAGGAAATAATAAGAAAGAAAAACTACTACTTAGCAGTGAATTCAGTTTATAAGCATAAATTATTTCTCTGCTTCATAAATAACATTTTTATTTCTTGTCGCTAGATGGCAGCACAAATTGTTCTTATACAAAGACCATTTGTGACTTTTCATTGCACAATCATGATATCTGCCAAAACAATTTCAGTAAAAATAAAGACAGAATAATCTAAATTAATATTCAGGGTATCAAGGAGATCAAGTATTTATGCAACTGACAGATCTGTGTACATGTTATTAATCTCTGAGTTTTAAGACACCACTTTCTTAATTATCAAAACAGTCCATTGTATAATGGTCTACTTTCTTCAAATTTTTAGTGGTTCAAGCATGGCAGCTGTGTGTGTATGCGTTGTATATTACTTCATTGCCTGGGATCTGTATGATTTCCTCCCTACTGATCAATATGACCTTAACATATGGTGGAGTCGATTGTATGCACATACAGTGAATTGGGGTGAAGTTGGAAGGCGTGGTTCTGTAAATATCTCTTTAATATCGGTCCAATACTCTCTGGTACTTGTACCATCCTGGAGGAATTATTCCAGCTTCACTGGCCCTCAATGTAATCCAAATTAAAGAAACTGACAAAGTGGTATGATAATAACAATATATATTACCAATGAATTATAAAAATAGAACAAATGTTCACTTACCAACCTTGTTCCATGAAATTGTTAAAAAAGAGGGAAAGTAATAAAACATTTTTGGAAAAAATTAAGTATGATGTAGAGATGGCAAAGCCAAAAAGTTCAGGAACGAGGGAGGAATGAATACACAAAAATCCCGACATAAGTAGCCAGTAAGTACTGAATCAGTCTTAAAAGCTTATGGTCATTAGCCACTGTAAAACTATATAGCACAACTCAGTTTAAATGCTTTTATTCAAACCTGGATTCACACAACTGACAAGAATTCAACATTTATTTGTAGACAAAAGTTATTTGGCTACTTCTGTAGTAATTTTCTATGGGTTTTGCATTCATCCCTACCTTTTTTCTGTACTTTTTGGCATTGCCATCCTTACATCACACTTAATTTTTGAAAGTTTTTATTACTTTTTGCTAAATAAACATCATTCTTTCTTGTTGTTCAATACAAATAAAGAACTGGAAACAACATATTTATTGCACACAAATTTCAAAAGATGTATTATAGAAATTATATGATTTTTTGCAGATATTTCCTAATTTAATTACAACTAAATTGATAAGTATTTGGTTTTGTATAATAGAGAGAGTTTTACCATTAAATAAGCTTAAATGAATAGATGTGCTATTCAGATACATGAAGATGATTCTATCATATTTTTCTTGACTGTGCATTCATATCATTTTTATTATATATTTAACTAAAAAGTAAACCTATTTTATATTTAACTAAATTATTCTTCAAGAGGGTTTTGATCTCGCCAACTATCATACACCTGAGTTGTGGACATTACATTGACTAAAACTAATACTTCTTGGAGTATTCTCATTATCAGCTTTATACATCTGAATGGCATAAACGATATTTTTGAAGGCGCATAAAAGCATCAAACAGGGACAAAGAAATAATCAAAAATTTCTTCTGCTATTGAGCAAACAGCCTAAATGACATAAGCAAAACACGGTAGGTCGTAAAGGATAATGGCAGGTAATATGTTTTCTATATACATTAGTTTTCATTGATGTATGGAACATCTTTACACGGAGATTTATTAACTTCTAATCCGAGATCTGAGCAACCTACCTATTTAGATCAAATATAAACATCATCTGCTCTTACTTCTTACTTATAAAGATTAGAATACATTGTTTGTTTTTAATTATG
>NW_013670719.1:61527-65590 GCF_000517525.1 Limulus polyphemus | reverse complement strand
CCACTGGGGTGGGGCATTAGAATACATCGTTTCATTAGTTGGGTATCCTGATGTTAACGATATTTTGGACCATATATTTCAATAATATCTCAAGAGATTTAGTCAGCTTAGAAGATTTAGGTTAGTCCTAAATATATATATATTAAATAACAATGCAAAACATTATTTATAATAAAAGTATACTAATGAAAATAAAAAATAAAAAATAATAAATTCAATATACCAAATAGTATGACTAATACTGTCAATGAAAGTAACAATACATAAATAATATAGTATACTTTAATTGGGAACACAGACATATTATATTTTGGAATAAGAGGTTTAAGCACTCGCTTCATGAATATTTTGATAAAGATTGGTCTGTTGTTTTAGAACAATATGAAAATGTAGCAGCCCCATTGCTAAATAATTTAACTTTGTCCATGTCTCGTGTTTGAGTTGTTCTCTACTATGGTTATTCTTGTTCTTCGATTTCTCCTTCTATAGGAACAACTCAGTCACAACTAGCAAATAGAAGGATAACTTGAATTTTGTGTTTCTTTCTTGTCAAAGTTTAAAACTTTGGTAACGAGAAATAAACTGATATGAGCTTAGTCTATTCTTGGTACGAAGACCTATCTGAAGTTGGATGCTTCATAAAATTCTAAGCTTACAGATCACATAATTCTTTGGAACATTGAGACCCTCATCTTTAAGAATTGGGGCTTTCTCATTATTGAACCAAATTTTGTAACAAAACGAAAATGTACTTAAGGAACGTTCTATACAAATTTACACTAACTTGCTACGTTATTATCTAATTGAACTACGTTTTATCACGGACTGGCTTCGACTTAACAAAGACTTCAAAAACTTAAGATGCTGGAAAGTATCTTATTTGTTTGTGTTACTTCCAAGATTAAGATCATTAACTGGCAAAAAATTGTGGTAGCGATGTAATGGTATAAAGGAACTCGCCACTACAGCCACGGTTAAAAAACAAATTTATAATACTTTGACAACCACAGAAATCTAAGGTGTGGCTTTCAAAAAATGAAATACAAAGTTGATAACTTACCAAAACACAGTAAAGAAATATGTGCCTGACCAGGATTTGAAACTAACCTTAATGAACAATACAATACACAAATCCAGGTTAATAAATATTTCAATAAATAAATAAATGAATCGAGAAAAAAAAAGAAACAGGCAAATAAAGCAAAAACTAATTCCAAAATAACAATATTGTTAAAAGGAATAATAAATGAATGATAAACAAAACCATAATAAAATAAAAGCAGTATTCACTATCTCACACTCCTTTTTCCTTAGAAAAACGAAGTGTTGACATTAATCACTTCGTATAAAATGCCCCCCAGTGGCACAGCGGTATGTCTGCGGACTTACAACGCTAGAATCCGGGTTTCGATACCCGTGGTGGGCAGAGCACAGATAGCCCTTGTGTAGCTTTGTGCATAATTAAAAACAAAACAAACAAAAAAACAATCGTATAAAATATCCCAAAGCCAGCTGGATTTATGCAAATCACTAAACCAATGGAACCTGGTGAGATAATAGGAGTGTACATCATGAGACCTATCATAAATATAGTACAGGAAACAGTTATTTGTTGGTTATAACAGATTATTTCAGTAAATGGGTTCAGTTATATCCTCTCAACCAAATGACTGCAAAGGTGATTGTGAAAACTAATTGATGAATAATTATGTAGATATGGCATTCCAAAGAGTCTTGTATCTGGTAATAGACCACAACTGGTGTCTCATTTAATGAATGAAACTTGTAAAGCAATGGGAATTAAACATATCTTTACAACTTCATATCATCCTCAGGCTAACATTACTGAAAGAGTAAATGTAAATATTGGTAGAATGATATCTGCTTACATTGAGAAATATCATTGAACTTACGATAATCTTTTATCTGAATTTTTTTCTAGTCATTAAAACATCTGTTAATGAGTCTACAGATTACACGACAACCCAACTCCATTTAGGACAAACTGGTGAAATATCCAACAGCATCTTAAGCTGTTGACAAACCAGCAGAATTACAAAATGTATACAGAAGGCAAAATCCAATGTTCAAAAGACTCAGAAGTGACAAGCCTATAACCATAAGAGATGCCCAGACACATTTAAAGTAAGTGATTTAGTATTATTAAGGACACATCATTTGTCTTCTGCGGTAAATAATTTTACTTAAAATTTCATCTAAAGTTGAATGAACCTTTCGAAATTACGAAGTTTGTTACTCCATTAGTGTATGAATTGAAAGATCCTAGATCAGGTGCAGTTATAAGATATTTTCATATTTCTAATTTCAAGAAATATGTATATTTCCACAGCAAAATTCCTTTCGACGACACCAAAGAAGACGATTATTGTCCTAGGCAGTTGCAGCAAAACGAAAATGTCGACTACATAGGACTTGGTGGTCCATCCCCAACAAGACATAGGACTTCAGCTGGTGTGTCTACTTCTCTCCCATCAACAAATCCTGGTGATGACTGACCCTGTCTCCTCCTCAAAAGAGGTTGTGGCCATATCATAGAGTTGATTACTGTAATTAGCTGTTCTTCAAACTAATAAACCTTTGATAAGGCGAACCAGTGCCAGAAGCTAGAGAAGATCAAGCTGAAGATTCAAAAACATGAATTGTATTTTTTCTCACAAGGTATCTGTATTTCCATTGTAAGGGGAAACTAATGTCAGTCTCATAATACCTGCAAAGTACTCAAAATAAACGTTATTATCTAGAAGGTGAGTTAGCATTTTAAATGTAACTCAAAATTCATAAATAAACTAAACGATATAAGGAGCAATAAATGAACAATAAACAAAACCATAGCCAAATAACATGGGAATTTGCTATCTCACAACGAATGGTGATTGTAGTATCCAATAATTATGACTGAAGTTCTTGGCATGCACTTTGAGCTAGTTAGAAATAATACATGTGTGATGAATAACTGGATCTTCGTCTTGGACAATCATTTGTTCAAAATCATGTAAATGCAGTACTTTGAGCTGAACGTAATCTATAACTTCATTCAAGTATAAGTGGATGTTATCCGATCTTTTAAAGGACTAAATAAGGTCAACAATTGTCATGAGAACCTTCCCCTTACTGATCAGATCACATAGCATACCTTCAGTTATCCATTAACCACAGTTTGAACTCTGCTTGCCACAGAAACCAAGGTGGTTATTAGACTGGGCTTTAATCCCCATATAACAGTACGTACAGTGTCCTTTAGGACCCAGTTGTAGACAGTCAAATAGCGATTATTGTTGGTAGAATTGGTTAACTGTAACAAAGGCCAACGTCGTTCGTGCTTTACTAATATATCCAATCATTTCTCAGTCTGTTATCAGCAGTTGCTGGCTATAGATTTTCCTTGCACCAGTGCCACTGTTGATGCTGCGACGACAGATGTCTTTGAACATCTGGTCAAACTACAAAAAACGGTTTTTGATACCAGTGCTCCTGCTAGACGAACATTTTTTAACATTCTCCTTTGAGAGCCAGAGAGATCCTTGCTCTTAGCCCATATTTTGACAACAAACCGTGATACACCCACATCACAGCGTTTATAGAGCTCAATCAATCAATTAACTTATCATATGATCAATCTATTTTACGCTAGAAAACAAATGGTATACTTGTTTAAGAATTTCTTACATTGCTGTCCCTAACTTTGAATTGATAGATTGAAGGATAAACAGCTAGCCAACAGCAACTTTTAGTCTTTGCTTCTCTGATCCAATATTGGGATTTGACTGCCAGTCTTAGAGTACACCCACAGCCCCAAATTGTGAAGTGCATTTTTACAGCATCAGGTTTTGAATTAAGAATCCTTGGAGATGGCTTGAATGGGTAATGAAGAAAAACTTTAATATAAGTTTAACAAAACAGCAAATGTACAACGTTTCGACAAGGTTTTGTCATCATCAGGTACAAGTAATTTACACTGACACAGATATATATGTACAGTATGGAACAAAGAGGTCACATGACCAGATACTGTTGCAAGACTTAGAAGAGATATCTTAACACC
>NW_013670719.1:37725-60527 GCF_000517525.1 Limulus polyphemus | reverse complement strand
ATTGATGATGCTTTTCCATCTTACAATCAGGTTGTTAATGCCCTGATTAAAGAAATCACTTGGCTTTGAAGCAAAAACATTTTGATGTCCTCTTTAATACCTTCCACATTAGCATACGTTTTCCCATTAAGATGGTGTTGCAGGGAACGATAAAGATGGTAATCTGATGGTGCCATATCTGGAGAATATGGTGGGTGGGGGGAGAACTTTCCAACCCAACTCCATAATATTGTGTTGCCTCAAACGTGCCACACGTGGACGTGTATTGTCGTGGAGAAGAAGAACGCCTTTCCGATTGACGAGCGAAGGGCGTTTCTGATTAAGGGCTTGATTTAAACGTTGTAGTTGCTGACTATAGATCTCTGCAATGACAGTTCGCTGTGGATTGAGGAGTTCGAAATGAATTACTATTTTGATGTCCCACCAAATACAAAGTATCATTTTTTGGCGGATGGAGTCCAGGTTTTGGGGTCGGAAGTGGTTTTTGTCTAGAACTGAGCCATTGTTTCTGGCTTTTACTATTCGTATAGAGAATCCATTTTTCATCATCGGTGACAATTCCAAAAATGGGTCACGCGCATTACGCACCAGAAGAGACGAAGCAACGTTCGCACGTTGGAAACGAAGATTATCGGATAGTTTGTAAGGCACCCAAACATCTTCTTTATGGAGTTTTCCCATACTGCTTAGATGTTTATGTATTGTTTCATGGGAAGCATGCAATTTCAGAGTATCAATATCAATTCCAATATGCTGGTTTGAAAGTTTCATGATTGCAAGCTCAGACGGCAACAAAATGTGGAAACTTTGCAGAGGGATGAATACTTTTGCAAGGCACTGTATATTAAGGAGTAAAAAGGGGATATTGCTTTATTATTAATCTGATATTATACATTTCAATTCCGAATTTTATAAAGTGATTATTATAAAAATGAAATCTATGAACCAAATAAAAAAATTTCATTTAGGTGCTAAATTAAACATCTTGGGGTAGTTTTGCAAATAGTCTTTAATTATAAGTTACAGGTAGTGTTTAAATTTTTATTTAAATTATTATATTTTACAAAAGTAGGTTAACATGTAAGTTTGAATGAATAAAATGTACGAATATCTTACATGGAATTTGAAATTAAGATAAGATTTCATAGTAATACCATTTTAATGTTGTCAGTCAGAGGATCATCAAATGCCATGAGCCCCAATCAACTAAGTCCATATCTTAATCATCAACACCAAATAATTATTTTGTAAATATTTGTAGAAAATATAATTATTTTATAGGATTGAAGATAAGTGTTAACATTTTACGAAATTAACTCTAAAAATGAATATTGTATCTTACTTAGCTAGAGCAGTAACACGTATTCATCAATTTGATAGCGTATTCGAGAACATTTCCAAATTGTTTCTTTGTTTTTTAAATTTCGTTCGCAAAGCTAATCGAGTATTATCTGTGCTAGCTGTTTCTAATATAGAAGTGATACAGCAGAAGGAAGGCAGTTTGTTAACATAACTCTACCGCGAATCTTGGTTACTCTTCACAAGAAAAGTGGGATTGACTGTCACATTCTAAAACCCATAGGGTGAAAGGGCGAGCATGTTCGTTGACAAGATTCGAACCCGCGACCCCCACATTGCGAGTCGAGCTCTTAATCAACAGACATTGTTTGCTAGTGTTCATGACATTTTAACAGTGTTGCTCCAATAGTCAGAATAGATATAATGGTGTGTGTAAAGTATTAGGTCGCCAAAAAATTAATGTCGCGTTTTGGAACACTTACATCAAGAGTAATAGTTAAACGAACCGCCTAAACGTTACATTAGTGTAGCCTATATAATGTGCAAAGTTTATAGTGATGCCTTATAGTGATGGCACATGACGAGACATACATCCGGCATGTAATCCTATATGAATACAAGAAGGGAAACAACGCCTCTGTAGCCACAAAGAATATCAAAGAAGTTTATGGGAATGTTTTGAACGTTTGTAAGTGTCAACGATGGTTTGGAACTTTATTCTTAGAACCTACACAATCTACTCCATACTGAGAAACTCAAAAAATGTTGATATTATGTAAGAAAGTTTGATTTTGAAATAGAATATTTTCAATTGCATAAGTGTTCACCCCCTTTGCTACGGCAACTCTAAATCAGTTCAGGTGCAAAAGATTAGTTTGAAAGGTCACAAAATTAATGTAATGGCCTCTATCTGTGTGTAATCAAAGTGGTTTAAGTTGACTTCAGAGTAAATGCATCTGTTCAAGTGATACAACATACTAACCATGAATACCAAGGAGCTTTCCAAACAAGTTAGTGATAAAGTAGTAGAGAAGCCCAGATCAGGGAAAGGTTACAAGAACTTTTCAAAGTCGCAAGTTATCCCTTTGAGTACGGTGAAGTCAATCATTAAGAAGTGGAAGGTGCTTCATACCACCCAGTCACTACCCAGATCAGGCCGCCCTTCCAAACTAAGCAGCCAGGCAAGCAGGAAACTGATTAGGGATGCCACTGTAAAGCCAACAGTGACTTTGAAATATTTGCAAAGTTCCATGTCTGAATTGGGAGTCAATGTTCATACATGGACAATATCCCGGTCCCTACACAAAGCTGATTTGTATGTACGAGTGGAAAGAAAGAAGCCATTAGTGAAAAAGAATCATCTCAAATCTCGTATGTAGTTTGCGACAACGCATGTAAACGATACTGCAGACAAGTGGCAGAAGGTTTTGTGACGAGACAAAAATTGAGTTTTTTTGGTCTAAATTCAAAGCGTTAAATCTGGCGCAAGCCCAACACAGCACACCACCCGGTCAACACCATCCCAACTGTCAAGCATGGTGGTGGTAGCATCATATTGTGGTGATGCTTCCCATCAGCAGGGACTGGGAAGCTTTTCAGGATTGAGGGGAAGCTGGGTGGTGCAAATTACAGGCGAATCCTAGAGGAAAACCTGCTTGAGTCGGCCAAGAATCTAAAACTGGGTCGAAAATTCACATTTCAACAGGACAGTGACTCGAAGCACAAATCATCAACGATCCCAAAGGAATAGGTTTTGCTGACATTCAACCTCTTTCACAAATAGCAGTGTTAAGTTTGATCATTAGAGTTTTGAATAAAAACAAGTTCATTGAAAAATTTTTTTACATTATTTGTATTTCATCAAAATGTGACATTATTGGTAGGGGGTGAATACTTTTGCAAGGTATTGTAATAGTGACAAAAATATATATATAAAACAAATATAATTTGATGCGTTTAACATCCGTCTTTAAAGACCTATGAACTACTGCAGCTTAAGCTGAAAGTATCTGAGAATGTAAAAATCACATTTGCGACCATCTTATTATATTCAGTCAACGAAAGAAATAACATTCTGTGCAGTTGAATGTTGGACAAATTATCTCAGATTTGCACTCCTAAAAAAAGAAAAAGTAGTTTCTGCTTTCTGAACCTTCGGCATAAGTATTGAAATAATTCAGGCTTAGTATACAAAAAAAATCAAAACACAAGGTATGAAAAATATTACAGCTTGGTGTTAGTATTAGCTATGGTAAGTAGCTTATACTGTGATTAAATATTGCCTTGTAAACTGAGTCTCTTCATTTAATTATAACATAAAAATATGTTATGATATATGACCCTCTCATTCATCAACTTACAAAGTTATTCTTCATTCTTACCACTTATTTAGTTATCCATTCAACCATCCAATAAATAATTATCTTTCTCTACCTGAACATACAGTTAGTAATTCCTCCTTATCTAGTAACTGAATTCATAACTCAATCTATTTATTTATCTATCTGTGCAGTATGGAAACTCACGTAATTCCTGACGTCATATTAGCTCGTTCTTTTACAACGACCCACAATTGAAGACAAATTCTAGTGTAAGTGTAGCTCATAACAGCAGATGGCACAACCAGTATCAGAATAAACATGTAAACTTCATAAATGCTCCATAGAACTGGGCTGTACCAATTTCGGACACACCAGTAAGCTGGGATTCGTTCTCCAACTTCCAAATGAACCTAAAATGCAAATGATGGTGACCAGTTTAGCTTTGTATAGCGTTAGAACAGAAATGAATAAATTATTGTTACGAAGAAAATTTTTGAAAGAATCATCGAAAATAATTTGTCTGTAAACATCACAAATGTAGTTTAAAATATTCAGTTCTTAACGAACGTTCCTCCTATGGCTCAGCGGTAAGATTGAGAGATTAAAATGTTGAAAGTTTGGGTTCAATCCCATTATGCAGCTTTTTGTTCAGCAACAAAGTGGACAATATTAAATACATATAAGTAAGTTTGGAAAACTCAGTTTCATCTTATTTTTCTGACTTGAAATTAAAAACAGTAGGTAACACAACGGTCTGATACGTAATATAAAAGTATTCAACTCAGAAAAGCAGAAAAATACAAGTGCAAGAAATAGCTGGAATGTCTGAAGTGCTCTAATGTAAGGCACGATTTACCAGAAGTAGCTGAATGGTCTCAACTACTTTAACTCAAGGTAAGATATATCAGAAATAGGTAGACAGCTTCAACTACTCTAACACAACGTAAGGTTAATAAGATGGGGAATAAACAAAACCTGCTCCCAAAATGACACATTGCCTCAAACTCTATATATTTATATATATACAAAGCCACAATTGGCTATCTGCCGTCTACACCGAGTGAACACGGCACCCATGATTTTAGCGTTGTAAATCCGTAAACTTATTGTTGTCCCACCGGTGCACCTTTAATAAACTAAAAATATTCTTATTCAATAATGTTTTTAGATCATAAAAGTGGAAAATGGGTAAAAATAGCACATGTAATCTCAAAGTTACCAAACGTAAATGTAATAATTCATGTATAAATAATTCAAAACACACTTTTCAAATAATCTTTGTTGTATTAAAAGGTATTAATTAATTATTCCATAAAATAGCACAAATAATAATAGTCTTACTTTGTAAAATAAGGCAAATAATAATAATAATAATGTCTTGCATTCATAAAATAGCACAATAAGCTAGATTCAAATACAATTTAAATTACTATTTGAATGATAATTATTCATGATTTGCTTAATTCCACACGGATGGTTTTGAAATGAAGCTGTTTCTTTGTAGTCTAGCGAAAGAGAAGGATTCAAATGCATGAACACTACCAAAGAACATGTTCTCAAGAATAAAGGAAACCTTATTCATTAGCTAAGTGTTTACAAGTTTTGATAAGTGAAAAATGGCTGAAAAGTGTCCACAAGTTAAACTTAGTTCCGTCAGCGGTAATTCTGAAGGCTTATAACGCTAAGAATCGAGTTTTGATACCCCTGGTGGGTAGAGCACACATAGCCCATTGTGTTTAATATAATAAAAAAAATCAAAACCAGTTTAAAATGGCTGGGACAACTTGGAATCCAATTAAGCAGATGTTCACAAAATAAGATCAATGAAAAACGGTTGGGAGAACTTAAGACCCAACTAATCACATGTTCAAAGTTAATATCAATGCAAAACGGCTGAGACATTTTAAGTGCCAACTAAACACTGGTTTATAAGAAAA
The DNA here is from genome assembly GCF_000517525.1 of Limulus polyphemus. Classification (NCBI taxonomy): domain Eukaryota; kingdom Metazoa; phylum Arthropoda; class Merostomata; order Xiphosura; family Limulidae; genus Limulus; species Limulus polyphemus. The sequence goes on along the minus strand of NW_013670719.1, from coordinate 54,970 downwards.
CAGTTTTTTTCTTAATCACTTACTTTGAGTTTGTTTTTCTTGCTTGCATTATATTGACATTCTGCTACTCACCTGATGCTCTTTATTATTCTAAAACCCAGTAGTGAAAATATTGAACATATGATTTTGTTGCTATCTTCTGTGTATAAGCTTTATAAATAATTACAGGTGAAAAGAAAAATAAAAACTACAGGATAAATAATCTGCCACGAATTGCCATCCTTTGATTTTGTTTCACTCTTGCTGATCACTGTATGACGTTTTCTAGCTTTCAAACATTTTATTATCTGCTTTCTAATAATTGTCATTGTCGCTCTATTTATTCAAAGTGTGAGATAAGAAAACACTTTAGTTACTAAAAGCTACCAAAACGTGTTACTTTTCTAAAACGATAAATTGAAGCAAAGTTAGAATATTCTTAATTTAAAAAAAAAGAAAATGTGAAGAACACACTTCACTAAAGTAAGTCTATATCTTCTTTTTGCCAATGAACAACATCCTTCATTAATAGTTAACTGAATATATGAAGGTATTTTAGAAATTATTTTCAGAATGAAATTTTACTACAAACATTCATAAAATCATATTTGTCAGAGTTGGTTTCACTTTTTACCAATTACTGTTTTATATATATAGTTGAGACTGATTAACAAAGGATAGAGAATTTTGCTTATATTTTTTTATTAACATAATTAAAAGTGCAATAAAAATAGATAAAGGTACCAATACTAAAAAGAAAGACACACTGTTTTCAAGAATTCTAACAATAGTGGTTACATAGCTCATCCTAATGCTGAGGGATATACAACATTGGCAATTTTTCGAAATTATATATGAAATTAGAGAGTGGGTCCCAAAACTCCTCCCCATGAAATTCCTCATGTCATGTATAATTGTGTCAAGTTTGGTGATGATTTATCAAGAAATGTAGAAACGTAAATGGAGACACTGTTATTAATAAACACATTGTGTGCTCTAATAAAACGAAGAGCTTCTGACCAATATAAAATGGAACATTTCTGACTAGTAAATGGTGGTTAAATGGCTTTTAGAGTTCTGCGATGCTTGAATGGGTTTGAAGAGCTTATGTTGGTAGCAAAGAAGAACTTAGAAAATTTTAGAGTGTGGAAAACGTTAAAGAATCAACTTAAAAATAGCCCTACAATCTTCGCAGGAGTTTGTTTAGTAGCTGTGCATAGAGTTTGGCGCAGTATACCTAGCCGTTTTTGCTGTAGGCTTCGGTGCTTGAATGGCTTCTCAGAGAAACTTAGCCACTAGCGATGAAAAACTAATACAATCTCTCCTTCTCTTTCACCAATCAACATGAAAATAGTCCTATGATCTACGCAAGAATTTTTAGTAGGTTTGTCTGTGTTTGAATAAAATATTCATAGCCTTTTTTACAGTAGGCTTGTGAAACAAGAATAATATGAATAACAACAATAATAATAATACGAAGAACAAATTTTGAAATTTGTCTAACAGTTGGAAAATCAACATTTTATATTATCTATATTTTAACAGCCTTGGCCATTGTGATAGAAGGTTTTGGGTGTTGTTTCAAGAACAAGTCTGCTTTTTAATATGTCTTTTTGCCTGTAAGTTCAATTATAATTTTTGTGAAATTGCTGGGTGAACCCTATTATGAACCATTATCGTGGATCATGATAGTTTACATAAACAACAACCGTGGTTCAACTCAATCTGTGTTGACATTCATCATATACAACAACCATAGTTCATCCTAACCTTTATGTGTGTGTATGTATAGTTGACATTTATTATATAGAACACCATGGACCCACCTAACCTATATATATGTATACGTACATGATTAATATTCATCATATACAACTATCGTGGTTCAACTTAACCTTTATGTGCATATATAATTGAGATTCATCATATACAACAACCGTGGTTGACGTTAACCTTGCATATATGTACATTTGACATTCATCATAACAATGGTGATTCACCATAACCTCTCTGTATATATATATAGTTGTCATTCATTCTATCAAACGTTATTCAACTATATCATGCACTTTTAGAAAAATAAATCATTTTGTTTAAAATTGCTTTACGGAACTAAAATAATGTTTTTTACACACACAACAACTTTCACGTTTATACTGGGTATTTTACACACAACAACTTTCACGTTTATACTTGGTATTTTACACACAACAACTTTCACGTTTGTACTGGGTATTTTACACACAACAACTTTCACGTTTATACTGGGTATCCTAAACACAACAACTTTCACGTTTATACTGGATATTTTACACACAACAACTTTCACGTTTATACTGGATATTTTACACACAACAACTTTCACGTTTATACTGGGTATTTTACACACAACAACTTTCACGCTTATACTGGGTATTTTACACACAACAACTTTCACGTTTATACAGGGTATTTTACGCACAACAACCTTCACGCTTATACTGGGTATTTTACACACAACAACTTTCACGTTTATACTGGGTATTTTGTTGTGACAAATCTCACGAGGGCTATCTGCCGTTGTTCCTAACTTTGAACTGTCTCCTATTCGGTATCGGCCACTATCCATCTTTGGGCCACATTTAGTGGGATTTACCGTCAAATTAATTCCATCCTACGACCGAAAGAGCGACCATATTTGATACTGCAAGGATTCAAACTCGTGATTCTGTGACTCATGAGAGCAAGTTATTTTTTACAAAAAATCGAGGTATTTTCACAATATTGTTTAATATCCTACTTAAACTTAGCATCACAGTTACTTTCAAATCAAATCTCAGCTTTCAAAATCCAAAACACAATCACTAAATCTTCTTCGGTCAAGTTGATTTTCACATGTAAGCGAGAAACAGCGACATTTTCATTGTCATTACAAAGAACGTATCAAATGAACAGAAAAAACAGTTTGTTTGTACCTGTCCTTCACGTTAAGCTTAAAAAGTTGACCATTGCAAAACACGTGTATTGAAATAGTTACCATTTTTCAATTTGAGGTATTTTTCCTCCCATACATCTTCAGTTCCTCCTTAAAAAGCTTTTGAATGGCATAATTTATTGAAATAATTCGAGAAGGATTTCATCAACATCTGTCATGTTATATAGTTTTACAAAGCCGTTTGAATCTTTGAACGAGGAAGCTCTTTGTCTTTAGTGATAAAGAGGAATCAAATTCGCTTCTTTCCACTGAAATATAAAATAGTAAAACAACACCACGTTTACATAAAACATTGTGTGCCTTCTATACCACCAAGCAACACTACGTTTGAATAAAACACTGTGTGCCTTCTATACCACCAAGCAACACTACGTTTGAATAAAACATTGTGTGCCTTCTATACCACCAAGCAACACTACGTTTGAATAAAACATTGTGTGCCTTCTATACCATCAAGCAACACTACGTTTAGATAAAACGTTGTGTGCCTTCTATTCCACCAAGCAACACTACGTTTAGATAAAACGTTGTGTGCCTTCTATTCCATCAAGCAACACTACGTTTAGATAAAACGTTGTGTGCCTTCTATAGTACCATCAAGCAACACTACGTTTAGATAAACCATTGTGTGCCTTCTATACCATCAAGCAACACTACGTTTAGAAAAAATATTGTGTGCCTTCTATACCATCAAGCAACACTACGTTTACATGAAACATTGTGTGCCTTCTATTCCATCAAGCAACACTACGTTTAGATAAAACGTTGTGTGCCTTCTATTCCATCAAGCAACACTACGTTTAGATAATACATTGTGTGCCTTCTATACCATCAAGCAACACTACGTTTACATGAAACATTGTGTGCCTTCTATACCATCAAGCAACACTACGTTTAGATAAAACATTGTGTGCTTCTATACCATCAACCAACACTACGTTTAGATAAAACATTGTGTGGCTTCTATCCCATCAAGCAACACTACGTTTAGATAAAACATTGTGTGGCTTCTATCCCATCAAGCAACACTACGTTTAGACAAAACATCGTGTGGCTTCTATCCCATCAAGCAACACAACGTTTAGATGAAACATTGTGTGCTTTACATGCCATTAAACAACACTACGTCTAGATAAAACATTGTGTGCCTTCTATACCATCAAACAACACTACGTTTCTGTACACAGTTCTAAATAAAGAAGGTTTTTTAAATCAAATATTTCAAGTCTGATAAATGAATAAAATGATCAAAGATCTTTGTTAGTTATGTATTGAATTGCATCAGGTACATATAAGCACGTCGGGGAAAACATTCAGTATCATATCTACGTCCTAGTCACATTCGAATTTCAGAGATATCATTCACAATATTTGTTAAGTTTAATTAGTTACATAAACTTCAATGAAAGCATCATTACGTATCATTCAGTATCATATCTACGTCCTAGTCACATTCGAATTTCAGAGAAATCATTCACAATATTTGTTAAGTTTAATTAGTTACATAAACTTCAATGAAAGCATCATTACGTATCATTCAGTATCATATCTACGTCCTAGTCACATTCGAATTTCAGAGATATCATTCACAATATTTATTAAGTTTAATTAGTTACATAAACTTCAATGAAAGCATCATTACGTAACCTGGTGATTACTTAATCTGTGGAATACCTCCATACGAGAAACTGCTTCAAGTGAATTTCAAAACAGGCGAAATTGTATAATAATTCTGTTACTTATATTAAAATAGTGTAAAAACACACGATACTTTTCCGAATAAGTTCAAGTCATCCACGTATAATTAGGTGAGTGAAAAGAATAACGTCATAATCGAAATTTCATGGATGAAGAACACAGGAATAATTATCGAATAATTTGTTTTTCTCCAATATAGAGGAATTTCGTCTAAAGTAAGTGTTAATATCGGTAGTTAACGGATCCGGGTTTTGAATCCAACAGTTTATGGCTCGCTTCCCGTTGCCGCAAAAAGCTATCCACATTTTGAAACCGTGAGTGTATGTTATAAGATTGACAGCCAAATCCCACTGTTTGGTCAGACAAAAGTAGCCCATGATATAGAGGTATTGTTGTTGACTAGTACCTTTCCTCTTGTCTGTCTGTTCCAAATTATTGGAGGCTATGTGCAATTAGCCCTTGTGTAGCTTTGTCCGAAGATTTGAAATAGATGTGAATATATATATATATAATATATATAAGGTTAATCACACTTTAAAACAATGCATTGCCACAAATGTAAGCCGTATGCCCCCCAGTAGGCCTGTGGTAAGTTTACTAACTTACAGTGTTAAATCTTGGATTCGATTTCTTAGTGGACAGACTGCAGATAGCTCCATTGTATGCCTTTGTGCTAAAACAAACAAACAATATGTCAAATGTGCCATGGTAAAATTCTCCCCCACTCCTCGCTATGCTGTACAATTTAGAAGTGCTGTATGATAATTTAAGCACCCTAAAATATTTTTGCTTCTATTTAGCGACAAACCCGAAATGAAGAGTGATTTTACGATGGATGTCAGGTGATGAAGACAAAACTTGTCGAAACGTTGTACATTTGTTACTTGTAATAAAGTTTCTTTCATTAACCATTCAAGCCGTCTCCAAACCATATTTTCCAAAAGTTGGTTCCTAGTTATCAAAAAACATATATAGATTTTCTCAAAACTTTACCAGACAAATAAACGTGGCACATACCACAAATCAGTGCAACTGATTAACACTTAATAAAATATTTTACTAATTTATGTGTAGCTTATAAACATTGTCAGAAATCGTTAATATGGTTGTTTTATTAAATGTTAGACGAGCAATTTCGTAAATAGAAATTATCTCATGATGGGCCGGACATAGTTAATATACCGAGCCGCTATCTCTACTCCTTATGATGGGCCTGACATAATTAATATACCGAGCCGCTATCTCTACACTTCATGATGGGCCTGACATTGTTAGCAGGCCAAACCGCTATCTCTACATTTCATGATGGGCCGGACATAGTTAATATACCGAACCGCTATCTCTACATCTAATGATGGGCCGGACATAGTTAATATACCGAGCCGCTATCTCTACACTTCATGATGGGCCTGACATTGTTAGCAGGCCAAACCGCTATCTCTACATTTCATGACGGGCCGGACATAGTTAATATACCGAACCGCTATCTCTACACCTCATGATGGGCCGGACATAGTTAATATACCGAACCGCTATCTCTACATTTCATGACGGGCCGGACATAGTTAATATACCGAACCGCTATCTCTACATCTCATGATGGGCCGGACATAGTTAATATACCGAACCGCTATCTCTACACCTCATGATGGGCCTCACGTGACTCAAACCAGCGATGCACATGCTCCACACTTTTAGCTACGAGTGTCTTATTAAACAGTGAGAGTTAATCCCGCTAGTCGATTGAAAGTAGACATGTGAGCGAGGGGTGCTACAGACTGGTTACCCTCTCTCTGGTCATCAGTTCGAAGTTCAAGTTGAAAATGCCAAATATCCCACATTGAGCTTGTAGCACACCACTTTATATCAGCAACAAATCTCCAAAATACACCTTATACATTATATGTCTTATTCAGCCACAAAGGATCTCACGAAAACGTTTCTATGTTGAGGTATCTCAATATTCAAAGACAAAAATCCTTAAAATGTTTCAAGTGATGATATCATGGCTATATTATTTCTAATATATTCAATTCACGCAATATTTTTTGATTAATCACTTAGAAAGCCAATTGGTTTATAAAGAAGAGTATTTGTAAACTAATTATACAAAGAAAATAATCCTACGTTCTATTTTCATTTTTCGTTATTTTTCTGAGGTTAATGCCATTTGAAAGGCTTGTATGACGTTAGAAGATTGTTTCAGGATCAGAACATTTTCAACGTATTTTTCAGACCCAAATTTTTCATCACATTTAAACTGCCTATTTATTTGTTTACTTCTTTTTTGTCATCCTATTTCATGGAATAAGCGTTGATATGAAATGCAAAATTATCGCGACTTAATTCGTGATTACTGCTTTTTCCTTTTTGTTTACAGATAACTGTCTAAGTTTACATCGAATCAATGAGAATATCTCTTGCTTAAATGAGTTCATTTTACGTTATTTGAAAATTTCTATATTTTAAAGAAGAATTACACATTTTACCAAAGCCGCACTTTTCGTTTCAAATGGAGATGTGTGAATAGAATAACAATTCTGATAAGAATTTGTAAATAAAACTAATGAAAATAATCAATTTACATTTTAATGGCACGTTTGTATCAGGTGGGGAAGTAAAGTATTTCGGAAAAGCGCCAAAAGATTCTGAGGAAGTGCTAAAACTAAGTTCAGATAGAGGAAGGGAAAGTCGTTGATTTTGCGAAGCAATAGACTGATTTTCAGAAGACTAGATGCTAAGAATTAGTTTGTTATGCTTATAGTGAAGTAGATAAGAACAAGCTTCCTTATTTTTACATTTATACTAAAATACCACGCAATAAGTATAGTTAAAATTTGAGGCTTCAGTTTATACTTGTATGTGACAAGTAGCTGTATTAGTCTTAGCTAAATAAAAGCTGTGAAAATGCTACTTTATAATGCATATTTTATTCATAGAGACCATAAGAAAACAAGTTTCTCAGAAGTGAGTTGACAGCACTCGAAAGAATTATTTTGATCTATACATGAAATATAGCAAACCTGAGTTAGACAATATTAGTTCCATAACGGACTTTGTTGAGACTCTTAATATGTAGCAAAAGATCAAGATAAAAGTAGTTTTTATACTATTTTGGCTAATAAAAGAAAGAAAGAGATAAAATATTTAATAAATATATTAAAGATTACCTTTATTTGTGTTGTTGGTTGTAAAAAAGCTTTAGAAACTTGTAGAGTGTAAATGTTAAAGTTCTTATGGTTTGTTCTAAACTCGTGCAATAAAATTATATGGACTTTACTTGTCATTTATGAAAAACAAAGTAGTTTGACACTAGAAAAATTATTGGTAAGTGAGTAATTTATTTTTTATTCAAAAAGTGGTCAATGGAGTATTTCAAACATTACAGTTTGATGTATCTTAACTGTTGTCAAATATATTTGAATGTGTTTTCAAATATCTATATTCGTTGTTTATATTAAGATGCTGGCAGAAGCTAGTACTGTTTAGAAGGTTTATTTTATTCAGAAGAAATTGATAGTCTTAATGTTTATGTCACAACCCATAAAACAAGTTTAGATATTAGAGGAGTATAGATAATGAAGTGCAAGAAATGTATTTATCCATTAATAATAAAACGTTTGCTATTTTCAACTGGCTGTTTCCTTATGTTAAATCAATAACAACTCGCTGTCCAAGGGTCCTTTTGTTCAATAACAAAACTGGTCAGTTGAGCTGAAGGATCAGAGATAAGGGTTTTTCTGAAAAGTTATTCATATACATATATATATATATATGTGTGTGTGTGTGTATGTGTATGTGTATCTGTGTGAGTTATGAGACTTTAGAAGTTATGGTTTAAAAGCCGAAACATTAGAAACCAATAGGACTGATATTCTAGTATTTGACGAAAGGCCTCTTGGGCAGTTTACTTATGAGAAACGAAAGATAGATCTGAAATGTTATTTTTTATACACACCTATAATTTGCAATCCAAAATGGGCCAATGAAGAGGAATATGAAAAAACCTGCAGTTTACAAATATTAGGCCATTGATTTCTGTTCCTTCTGCCTTTAAACCGTAACTTTTATAGTCGTATAAGGTATATATATATATATAAATATATAGCGTTCAGAAACAATTTCATCTTTTATTGTCAAGTTTCACTGAACGAAATGTCTCTTGGGGATTGAATTCTAAGAAGCAAAAGATAGAGCTCAAACCTTTTTTTTTTTTACACTCCTGTCAATTGGAATCCAAAATGGACAAGTGAAGAGAAATTGAAAAAATTTACTTGCATCTTACGTGAACAAATGTTAGGCCTATTGGTTTTTGACGTATCTCCAAATATGGGCACTTAAACCGTAACTTTTAAAGCATATTTAACTGCTTGTGTCTATATGTTAACTTTTATACTAACATGTAAACATCCGTGTTAATGTGACAATTTTTGTCTAATGTGTAAATATCCGTACATATATAATAATATTTGGACTATTCTCGAAATATCTGTGTGTGTAATCATCTTTTTTGTGTCTTTCACTCCAAAACATAGTACCTTGATTTATTTCTCTGTATGACCAGCCTCATTCATGCTGTGTTAATTTATTGTCTATCATGAACCACTGCCGTGTTTCATTATAGGGATCGCTCAATAATTTCCCAAATATTCTAATAGAATATATGGAAACGCTTCGTTTTATTAGAGTACACAATGATTATTGATTATAGTTTTATAAGCCGTTACAGAGGAAACGTCTACGAATATTTTACTGAAACCTGGACAGTAGTAATGAATGCAGTATCGAGTATCTCATAGGTTAGTTTTAAAATAAATTCAAGCGCCTTCGCTTTCTTGCTTTGGAGAATTTCTCTAAGCTCGTCACTTTCCCCCATTGAAATAAATCCGGTGTTTTACTAATTCGCATTAATTGGAAAATAATTTGTGCAACTTATAGCGCATAAATTGGAAACTGCTGCGTTGAAGATTCATCATTCACTGTTGTCCTTTGTCTCCACGTGGTTTTCTGAGACTATGTTGTCCTTTGTCTCCACGTGGTTTTCTGAGACTATGTTGTCCTTTGTCTCCACGTGGTTTTCTGAGACTATGTTGTCCTTTGTCTCCACGTGGTTTTCTGAGACTATGTTGTCCTTTGTCTCCACGTGGTTTTCTGAGACTATGTTGTCCTTTGTCTCCACGTGGTTTTCTGAGACTATGTTGTCCTTTGTCTCCACGTGGTTTTCTGAGACTATGTTGTACTTTGTCTCCACGTGGTTTTCTGAGACAATGCTGTCCTTTGTCTCCACGTGGTTTTTTGAGACTATGTTGTCCTTTGTCTCCACGTGGTTTTCTGAGACTATGTTGTACTTTGTCTCCGCGTGGTTTTCTGAGACTATGGTGTACTTTGTCTCCACGTGGTTTTCTGAAACTATGTTGTACTTTGTCTCCGCGTGGTTTTCTGAGACTATGTTGTACTTTGTCTCCACGTGGTTTTCTGAGACTATGTTGTACTTTGTCTCCACGTGGTTTTCTGAGACTATGTTGTACTTTGTCTCCACGTGGTTTTCTGAAACTATGTTGTCCTTTGTCTCCACGTGGTTTTCTGAGACTATGTTGTACTTTGTCTCCACGTGGTTTTCTGAGACTATGTTGTACTTTGTCTCCACGTGGTTTTTTGAGACTGTGTTGTACTTTGTCTCCACGTGGTTTTCTGCGACTATGTTGTCCTTTGTCTCCACGTGGTTTTCTGAGACTGTGTTGTACTTTGTCTCCATGTGGTTTTCTGAGACTATGTTGTCCTTTTCTCCACATGGTTTTCTGAGACTATGTTGTACTTTGTCTTCACGTGGTTTTCTGAGACTATGTTGTCCTTTGTCTCCAGGTGGTTTTCTGAGACTATGTTGTACTTTGTCTCCACGTGGTTTTCCGAGATATTACAGTGAGTTTTCTAACGGTGGACGATTACTGTAGTAGGTTTCTCTACTCTTGTGAATGGTGAATGCCTATTTTAATATTATTTTATTTTTATTATTAATATTTTTGTTTCACAAGCTTACAGCAAAATTGGCTGGGTATTTTGCACCAAAACCCAGAGAGATATATTATATGAAAAGCTGCGAATATCCATGACCTATTGAAAAAGTTCATTATTTTTCATTGAAAGTTCATTTACATGGCTATAATTACATAATATATACGATGTTGTTGTGAGCGGCTTCCTTTGTACTCGACGCTTGTCAAACGCGTATTTACACAAAACCTCAGGCACAAAATCACCTGCTCAGTAAAGAATGGTCGAGTGGAAAAAATGCCAATGCAGCAGTAAACTGTTGAAAAACATGTAACCTTCAACTGAATGTATATGCACATACGTAGCTTAAAATTCATTCTGTATAAATGGACATAAAAAAACTTAAGAAACACGATAATTAATAAATGATACTTTAAAAGGGGGAACAGGGATCATCAAAAAGTACAGAAATAAGTTGATTCAAAACGCATAGATTATATTTTCAAGTCTACAACTAGGGACTCTAGAAAAAAGTAAACAAACTAAGCTGAAAATAGTGTCTACATTATTTTCTCTAGCCACAAATCCCTATTTTGACTCCATGTACAGTACTTGTCAATTTTAGTGGAGTCAAAATAGCGATTTGTAGATTTGCACGAAAACAATCCGTGTGTTTTGTTTTTCCATTACGATACAGTTATTTGTGAAAGTAATGATCATGTCTGTTTAGTCATTCGCATTTATATTGATCTGCTAATGAAGATGAACAAATACTTGTGTTGTATAATTTTTCGTTGGATGTCTAATTATTATTGTTTATGTAGATAATTTGGTAAGTCTGTCTAGCTAAACACGTGTGTTTTGCCCGTCTAACTATCCGCAGTTTTTAACTGTGCCTGTGAAACTATCCTTCTTACACAGATAGTCCTGTTGCTGTGCGCCCAAAAACTCCAAACCAACCAAATTATCCTTCTTACACAGATAGCCCTGTTGCTTTGCACCCAAAAACTCCAAACCAACCAAACTATCTTTCTTTCTGTGGTGAATTTTTTGTTCAAATTTTAATTTCCGTCTAACTATCAGAAGGATTTATTTTTGTTTGTTTGTTTGGCTATATAGTTATGTATTATATATTTTTATTTGTCTGACTATCTGACTATGATACGTTTTTATACACCCATCCACTTGTGTAAGATAATCTGTATGTGTTTGTCTGACGATCTCTGTTTGTTGATACGTTTTTATATATACCCATCCACTTGTGTAAGATAATCTGTATGTGTTTGTCTGACGATCTCTGTTTGTTGATACGTTTTTATATATATACCCATCCACTTGTGTAAGATAATCTGTATGTGTTTATATACAGCTTTTTGTGTGTCTGATCAAACTTTATTTTAATTTATGAAAATTATATGATTTAAAACACAATCACCTTTGCCTATTGATCAATGTATTTGTTTACTTGAGTGTCTTTCGAACTGGTTACCTGCCTGTTTATTCATCTATATAGTCAGTATATTAACTTAAAAAAGCGAAATCTTACCTGAACAAGTATTATAGGAATGGCTAACACCAACGATACAATCCAGATAGCAATAATAAGCCGGCGAGCTTGATTTGTTGTACACATACAGCGTGACTGAACTGGGTGTATGATAGCATAATACCTGCAAAGATAAGTGTTACTTCAATAGCAATGAAAACAAATAATGTTTAACCAGTCATCGGGGTTACAATTTCATTAAGCACTAAATGGCTTGATGTAATTGTTTCCTTAGAGTTCCAAACTATTAGTTGTGAGGATTTGATAGAAACAATAAATGATTTACCATTAGGATTTCATTAAGTTATTATGTGTAAAATAAACTTTTGTGGTTAAGAAATCTCGTTTAACTTCCTTTCGAGCTTCTTTTGAAAATTGTATGTATGTTACTCTGATATTCTGAAATGCATTAATAGAGTCGCCCCCCAGTGGCACAGCGGTATGTCTGCGTGCTTATAACGCTAGCATCCGGGTTTCGATACCCGTGGTGGGCAGAGCACAAATAGCCTATTGTGTAGCTTTGTGCTTAATTACAAACATACATACAAACATTAATGAAGTTTTCATATTTAGCTTTAAATTATGCGCTGTAGTGCTGCTTGCTCAAATACAACATATATTAATTAAACCATTGCTCTATTTCACAGTTTTATTAATTGTGCTTTTGATATAAAAGCAATTAAAAAATTGCTTACATCAAAACATGGCTTCCTAATATATAAATATTTGTAAGGTATACATTGACGAATAAAAGCTCTAGACCAATTATATTAAAATGTTTAAGAAACTTGAGTATTTGAAACTAGATTTTTTGCTAAAATCAAAATTAAATGATGCAGAAATTATTTGGATAAGACCTCAATATTTCCATTACAAAGAGAGAATTTTTAAGATATTTTTGAAGTTGACAATTTTTGTTGTTATTCAATCCATATTGTTTTGGAAAGTTAAAATAAATTAATCATCTTGTATGAAACTACTTTGTGTGTGTGTGTGTTTTTTTTTGTGTTTTTTGCTCTAAGTATTAGGAAACTTTGTATAGCACTAGGTAACATAATCTTCCTGATCCTGTAAAGTTATCTAACCAATATTCCTTTCTTCTGTTCTTGTTCTCAGACTTTTATCAAGCTACGCATGGATGATTGCTGATAAATCTGTGTGTGTGTGTGTGTGTGTATTTTTTGTTTTTTTTTGCTCTAAGTATTAGGAAACTTTGTATAGCACTAGGTAACATAATCTTCCTGATCTTGTAAAGTTATCTAACCAATCGTTTCTTTCTTCTGTTCTTGTTCTCAGACTTTTATCAAGCTACGGATGATTGCTGATAAATCTGTTTCTACTGAGAAGCCAATGATAGTAATTGCAGCTAAAAGAACCAACGTTGATCATTTGCTTATGATTTTTAACTGTTTCTAAAGTTCTAAATAGTATACCAGTAACGTTAATCCAGTGATGATAACGAAATATTTGAATGTCTGGAAAATGGTACAGCAAATTAATGCCCAAGTAATTTCAAAAATAGAAAAAATTCATATTGGTATAGGAAGTTCCTTCACTTATGTCTATTTTATATATATATTGTTTAGCGTTAAACTGTTCATTAGGCTATCTACGCTTTGTCCAACGTAAACTTACTGCTCACCCACCGGGAAGGGGGGCAGAGTATAATGCATTATTGACAGGTCTTTTTTTTTTCTATACCTTAAATACAAGCAATATATTATTGTCCTTCATATTTCGAACACGAAATCTTTACACAATTAATTTATGTTTTGTCGTTCTAGGTACTTATGATAATTTATCTTAAAAATTATTTGTCCTAGAAGAAATAAATTTCGTCAGAAATGAATTGAGTAGCAGAAGTTTTATTCAGAGAAGTCTGGACATAGCGTACAGTCATCCACAGACTGTTTCAGAAGGTGTTCAATGCGCATATCGTCATTGTCAATAAATATTACAAGTCTATTCCTAAACGAAGCTATTAAAAGCATATTCTGTTATAAACAGGGTTCATTGATCCTCACAGTTTTCTGCACACTGACACGCATTTTATTCAAACCACTAATATCGGATTGTTAAAAGAAAAGAGAGGAGGTAAATAAAAGCAATGCTGGATTGCAAGAAAAACGATTTAGCTATGTTCAAACTTTCCCGAATAGAGCTTTTGATTTTCAAAATGCCTATGACGAAATGTTTAAATATTTGTGGATTAGCATTCAGGTTTTGTTTCTTAAAACTTTGAAGCCGTCGTTTAAGTAAAGATATCACACGGTAAGGAAGAGAATACGGCAACTTGGATGAAAAAAAAGAGAGAAACGGAGAATATGTAGCCAGTAAGAAATCAGACAAGCAGTAAGAGTCGTCTAACAAGTAAACAAAAATAAAGGCAAACATTTGGAAATAAGAGAAAAAAAGTTGCAAATATTTTTAACTGATGGTCTTAATCAGAAATGTTGTGCTGTATAAATATCCACCAAGTTAATACTCAATTTATATTTTTTTAACTACAGAAAAATGTATCTAAGTGGTGTGGAATGTAACTTATTATGAAATATTTTTGCATGTTTATCATGATCTCTGAAAATGCAATATTTCAATTCTTGAATCTTATAATTCGACAATTTTACCAATTTATGTAAAAACTGTATATACAGAAGGTGTGATGAATAGAATATATTTGGGTATGTGTTTATATATATATCTTTATTAATCCGCCCTCGACATCGATGAGAGACGAACACAGTGACTCATGAAGCATTGTGTTTGTTAGAAGTAACAGATGAGGCGTTTTCCTGTTTTCAATAGATGCAGTTTATTGTTAGAACTGTACGTATCACTTAATAGAATCAGCGTATTGCCGAGGCAACAGGTCTTGAACCCCGAACTATTGGTATTACGGTGTGACACTCTAGTTTCATGGTCACGCCGGCTTTATATATGTACAGGGAGAGGTTGTTAAAATCAACCCAATTACATATAGTTTACCTAATCATCCAACATTGTCAGACCATGGCACCAGATGGGATGTCTTGGTGTCATGGCGGTAACAGTAAGCCTCTAATATTTTTCGAAGACGTATAACTGAACTGTAAATATGTTGTAATTATGCTGACAACAACAAAAAACAAATGTACAGATATAGTACATGTCGTTATATAGGTTTGATTGAAACAGTTCAAATTCAAAAAAATACTTTGCAGAATGTGTAATATATCAATATTTCACGTATTCATAAAATGTGAATTTTAAGTTTCTTTATTCATATTTCAAAGATAAGGGGTTTTATGAAACTAAAATTTGTCACGTGTTATTTTTTTGTTTTAGATAAAACGTTTTCGTCACTTGATAGGTCAAGGAATCATGAAAATCTATCGGAGAAGACTAAACTGAAAAACTTAGGTCAATGGAAAATAAGGTTCTATCGTAAATAACTATACAAAAACCTTTGGTCAAGGAAAAATGAGGCTTTCTTGATAGGAACTATGCTAAAAAACTTTAGTAAAGGAAAAATGAAGCTTTCTTGATAGGAACTATGCTAAAAAACTTTAGTAAAGGAAAAATGAGGCTTTCTTGATAGGAACTATGCTAAAAAACTTTTGTAAAGAAAAACTGAGGCTCAATCGAAGAGAAATATACTAAAAACCTTTGGTAAAAACTTTTGAAAAATAAAACTCAGTCGGAGAGAACTATAGTATAAAATTCTGGTAAAGGAAAAATGAGGCTTAGTCGGAGAGTACTATACTAAATATTTTCTCTTTCCAACAGACACTGAAGCATGCATACATTGTTTAATGAATAATGGCTGACAACTAAATAACCTACCATTTCAAATGTTTGTTTTCCTAATAACAGCGTATTACAGCCTCGGCAGTAGAAATGCACTGAAATTGACAGCACATTTAACTTATGAATGTTTCAGAGTTTTTATCGTGTTTCGATAGATTTTGCACAAATCATTGCACAAACATAAAAACAATGTGTTTTACTACCAAAATGTCGTGAGTTTATACACACACACGCATATTCATATATATTAACGCATTTATTGAAACTATTTAAGTTGAATTTTCTTGGTGAAACATGTTTGCAATTTTTATAACTATCGAGTTTAATGAGCAGCTGAATTTGGAAACATTTTTCCCTCAATGAAAACACTAAGTAATATAAAACAAATTTTAGCAGTGTTGATTTCATTTCCAAAAAAAAAAAAATTGAAAGAATATGTTCAAGCAACGAATATAAAAAAACAGTACAAGTTCATATGACTTACAAACAATCATTTGTATACGATAACCATAAACAAAGAAATATTAACATTTTTTATACAGGTCTGTCATTCAATTAAAGAAATTATAGGTAATAATATAATACAATTGTTTTTTTCTAACGCATTTCTTTCACAAAGAACACCAATATTATTTAATATTTAATAATTTATTTAACACCAATAAAAAAAAATACAATGCTTCTATTTTCATTCCGTTTACTTAATGTTTCATGTGTTACGTATTACAATTATCCCGGACAAGCCTCAAATTTATAACGTAACGTATTATAATTTGAAATAGCCTGAGACTGAGTTAAATGACAATTTAGATTTAGAAATTAAATAAATGTCGAATGTATCCAATCTTGCAAACAAAATTGATACACATAGTTTTTTAAAGAAATATATTTTAATATACAAACAATAACACAATTTACAGGTTTTTGCTGAGATGATAGGAATTTATTTTTATGAAAAGTGGTTTTATGTGTTAATATGTAATCATCGGAAAGAGCAGCTGCTTCCTGTAGTGTTTCAACTTTCTTTTCATCCAAATAAGTTTTGGGGTCGTCACGTGCACAACGTTTAAATTCCTCAATTAGATATCATTGTCTTAGTTTGTCGAAATTGTTGCTAGTATGCATAGAATTACACCATCGATCAAAATAAACCTCTTTTTCGTGGACAAATTCCAAATAAGTTTGATTATCTTGCTTGCGATAACCTCGAAACTTTTGGCGATAAGCCTCAGTTACTAACTCGCATGCTTTGAGAATAGCTGCTTTAACCT
>NW_013670719.1:31621-36809 GCF_000517525.1 Limulus polyphemus | reverse complement strand
CCTTTAAGTATATTGGGTTCTATGTGGCATCAAACGGTACACTTGACTCTGAAATAAGCCATAGAAGCCAGTCGGGATGGAGAAATTGGAAAATGCGTCGGGAGTGCTATGCGACAATAAGATCAGCGCAAGGGTGAAAGGAAAGGTCTATAAAACCGTTGTGAGACCTGCGATGATGTACGGAGCGGAAGCCTGGTCCATCAAAAAGGCTCAAGAGAAGAAATTAGAGGTAGCCGAGATGAAAATGTTAAGATGGATGTGTGGAGTGACGAGGCTTGATAGGATTAGAAACGAGAGGATTCGAGGAGCAACTAAAGTGGTGGAAATATCGAAGAAAGTTCAGGAGAGAAGATTGCAGTGGTATGGGCACGTGATAAGGAGGGAAGATGATTATATAGGCAAGAGGGTTTTGGATATGGAGGTGGAGGGGAGAAAGAAGAGAGGAAGACCAAGGAGAAGATGGAAGGATTGCGTGGATGGAGATATTGGAGAGAAAGGCCTTGTTGGGGACGAATATGAAGACCGAGGAGAGTGGAAACGTGCTGTCAAAAATAGCGACCCCGTATAGATACGGGAAAAGCTACAGAAGAAGAAGAATTTTACGCTTAATTTCGTACATTTTCGAGGGGTGGTGGATAAAATAGGGATGATGACATGCTAAGACAAAATGTGTCACGTGTGTCACACTAGTGGAAATTTTTTTAAATATTTCCTTGTAGAATTAAGAATTTAAAATTCATATACTATTAAAATATCGATTATTAGCTAAGATTTTATGCTATTCTAACTGGTATAACATAAACAAAAATAGTTTAATAAAATTTTGAATGTAAGACTCTAAAACCTTGTGTCATGCGCAGTAAAGAGTACCCGGGGAGAGAGGGTTAAAACACTTTGTAATAATAATGACTCCTCAAAATGTTGGAAATATTTATCAACTTCATTTCATTGAATGGTGGTACTTTAACGTATCGATTAACTTCAAAGACGTCATTTTGCCTTGGTCGATCGGAGTTGAGTCTAATTTCCACTTCTTTCAGCTTTATTTTTTGGCTTCAATGCGAGCTTTTCCGGCTTCGAGACGTATATTTTCTCTTTCAACTTCGATACGAGCTTGCTCTTTCTCCTTCTCGACTTTGATACGAGCTTGTTCGAGCTTGAGTTGTTTGAGTTTTAGCTGAATCTCTAATCTATCTTTATCACTCAGCCCAGTTTGCCTAGTAGGCAACAAATCATCATCGACTAATATTTCGACATGAGCCCCCAATTTATATCAGACAATATCAGATATATCAATTTATTACGTAACGTATTATAACTTGGAACAGCCTGAAACTGAGTTAAATGATAATTTAGATTTAGAAATTAAATAAATGTCGAATGTATCCAATCTTGTCTTCAAGATTGATACACACAGTTTTTTTAAATACAAAGATATTTTAACATGCAAACAATAACGCAATTTACAATAACAGTTATTACAAATAATGATCTATCTACAAAGGTGTTACAAATTTACAAACAATATTTAGCCCTCTATCTGGTCTGGAACTTCCTTGATATCTTATCGAGGGTTCACAATGAGCGAATTAATTTTGAATAGATGAAGTTATATAATGTTTTCGTAAAAATAGTAATGTCTGATGTGAATCCATTGAAGTTAAATGGTTTGTAATATTAGAAATTTATAAATGTTCCTGGTCAAATATCTGAAGTTCCCGATTAATAAGCCTATAACAATCACGGCTATAGCTTCCGCAGTTTACAGCTCAACAATTATAGCAAACCTGATTGACTTTTGGCGCGCCGCGTTGGTTATATTTAGAGGCGTAAGGAGAGTTTCTCGAAATTTCAGCTTACACGACAATATAAACGATACACCAGGCTTTGCGTACACACATATATTGTTGATTCTTACACTCGAGAATTTTCTACAATTTTAGAGAGTATGCGGGAATTTCGCAAGACAGATTTAACAGTGTAAGTTATGTACATTTCTAAATCTAAGCCTAATTTAAACAAACATCGATATTAAAACAGATATATGATAATATATCCGTCACACATGTTACAGTTTCTCTACATCAGACGTAATCAAGAAGAAGAAATATACTCATATTCAGCAAAGACAACGTAATGTTATTACAGAAAGTATAATAAAACCAAATAATGAACACATGTGTCTTACCTTTCAACACTCATAGCTGTTAGTGTTAGCACAGAACAAATAGACGAAACGTTTTGAATGTAGTATACGAATTTACAGCAAAATTCTCCGAACGTCCAGGAATAGGAAAACAATTTAGCATACTGTAAAAATAAATATTATAATAAAACTTAGCTACTTTATTAGAAGTTAGACAAAAATTATACTTCATTCAGTATTTATACCATTTCCAGAAAAGTTTTCTATTATATGATATAGTTCAGTAATACAAACATACTGTTATTTTTCTCATCTTTTACGCCCTCTTTATGTTAAAAAGATGCATTTCAGATAGTGTTCATAATTACAATAGTCATCGAAAAAGAATGCTCTTACAACATAAGAAAAAAACTCTCTCGAAATATATGATGATTTAGTTGTCAAAACATATTTTTCAAAACACTCATTATTACGAATGATAGAAAACTAAATTAGAGACAGAAAGCAACCAAGTAAGATTAAATATTATATCTTAAATGTATTAGATGCTGCTCGAATATTCAGGCTATTTTATTAATTCTAGAGCTTAACTGCACTTCGTATCGTTTGCTTTAGTGATGATGTTTTCTGTTCGATTATTTAAGCTCAAAGCTGCACAATGGGCTATTTGCGCTGTGCCCATCACCATCTTGCTAAGCCACTGAGGACTTCATGATGCTATAAATATGAAAATGAGCGTTTAACATGAGTGGTGGTTTACATGTTTCCAAAGGTACTATTTCTTAAAATACAGAATTGCAAGAGCTGGTCATACACGGTAGACTTTGGAAAAACAGCTAAATTATATATATTAAATTTCTTTAGGAGAATAACGTCAGTGTCAGCTTTTGGGGTGTAATATTTGCGTGGTCAAAGGAATATGTATTTTATGAACTAGTTGTGTAAGTGTAGAAGGTGATGCTATAGCTGACCCTGAATAGTATTTAGCGAGAGTTACAGAACACTTTCTCTAATGAATGTTCTATTAAACTATGTTCACTAAAGGAACGTGTATTTTATGAACTAGTTGTGTAAGGGTAGAAGGTGATGCTATAGCTGACCCTGAATAGTATATAGCAAGAGTTACAGAACACTTTCTCTAATGAATGTTCTATTAAACTATGTTCACTAAAGGAATGTGTATTTTATGAACTAGTTGTGTAAGTGTAGAAGATGATGCTACAGCTGACCCTGAATAGTATGTAGCGAGAGTTACAGAACACTTTCTCTAATGAATGTTGTATTAAACTAAATTATGTTCACCTGCAGCCAAGGAACATTAGACGTTTTTGTTGAAGTGATATTTTGTATATGAGTTATGCTCTTAGCAAACCCTTGTTCCCGTGCATTTGAAAGCAATTATCGTTTAAAGTCATGAGTGGTCTAAAAAACATTTTTCTAGAATTAGCCTATTAGTCATAAAGCTAAAGATGTCTACGGGCGAATAACATCAAATAAATCCATTGTTCCAAAACGACAAAATTGCTTCTTCATTGGAATTAAATAGGTTTAGAAAGTAATTTTCCCTTTATTTAATATAAAAGAGTTGATGGCAGTTTATTTAGATAAATACCTTTTAGTTCTTTCCTTTTCATCGCGACATAGCTGAGAAAAATATTGATAGAAATATCACTGAGCTAATTTGTACCATGATTTCATATTGGCCTTTAAAATGTTACCGTTCTAATTTTTAAAACATAGATAAACCTGAGTGTCGGCAGTTTCCTCTATAACTAAAACATAAAGAGATCGCCTGAAAATTTCAGTGTTAACAGTTTCAACTATAATTATAACATGACATAATATTTTGAAAACCTGAGAATCAGTAGTTTCCTCTGTAATTAAAGCAAAAAGAGATCGCCTGAAAACCTCAGTGTTATCAGTTTCAGCTATAATTATAACATGACATAATATTTTGAAAACCTGAGTGTCAGCAGTTTTCTCTGCAATTAAAACATAAAAATACCTTTTGATTCTGAAAGATAAACGTCCTGTCTAACATTACGGTAGAAGTCAACATCTGAATAAATCTTGGAAAGACGTGCTGGTGAATAATCGAAAATCTGGCTCACCTCCTTCATTAAGAATTGTGAGTTTGTTAACTGTTGACTTATAATTACTTTGAACGAAATTTTTCGATGGCTTAGAAAAACAATAACATTCTAAGCCAAAACAAGTAATAACGTTTTATCAGGCCAATGTGTAGTTCAGTTGTCACTATCATAAAACTGTTTATGAGTTGTACGTTTAGAGTAACAATATAAATGCTTTGTTTATATCAGCTAACAGTTCAATTAATAATATAATAATTATGAAAAAAACAGTGACCTAAAAATTAGAGATGGCTAACGCCGATAGCTCTCTCTTTTCAGTAGCTTTGCGCATAGTTCAAAGCAATGCAATGACGGTTACTGTTGTTAACTCCATGTATAACTAATTGTTATGTCATCATTATATATTTCTATAACCAGGGGTGCCATTAAAATATGAGCACCAAACCCACATTTAGACTTCAATTTACGATATTACGAAGCAAAAATATTACCCATTCTTTCATCAAAAAGCAAAGAGCACACAGTGACCAAATATTAAATAACAGCACAATGAATCTTGTATAACATTGAAGCGTTAAGTTTTTGAAAATTTGTTAGAGAAAATTACAAATAGAAGTAATTTTTACTTTCAAAACCCAATAGTCTCCTTCTTTACTAGAAGTCATTTTTACTTTTAAAAACCCAATAGTCTCCTTCTTTACTAGAAGTCATTTTTACTTTTAAAAACCCAATAGTCTCCTTTACTAGAAGTCATTTTTACTTTTAAAAACCCAATAGTCTCCTTCTTTACTAGAAGTCATTTTTACTTTTAAAAAACCCAATAGTCTCCTTCTTTACTAGAAGTCATTTTTACTTTTAAAAACCCAATAGTCTCCTTCTTTACTAGAAGTCATTTTTACTTTTAAAAACCCAATAATCTCCTTCTTTACCTCAGAATAGCAACAAAAAT
>NW_013670719.1:22440-30780 GCF_000517525.1 Limulus polyphemus | reverse complement strand
TTTTCGATACCTCACTGCTACAAAGGCTTGGTTTGGTCTGATATTTCATTTGTGGTAGTGTCCAGGATCACTGATGAGGAGTGGAATTCTCCGAAACTAGTCTGACTCACCCAATGAAAGAATAGACCATTCCAAGCCTCTACTTGTTATTAAATAAATGTTTAAACAACTCTATTCAATTATGCACCAGCTGCCCAGTGTCGGCTAACAATACGAAGAATTAAATTGTGGTGTAATGCCACAAGTTCTTGAAATACCTATAAAATACACCAGTTCGAATCCCTATCATAATTTCTATTGACATCAGAATTAAAATCAGATGAAACTGTATCAAGAATCTCCGCTGGAGTAGGTACAGGTACATCAGATCCAGAAGCAACACGTCTTATAGAATATTGAAGGTTCAGATAAGAAATTTCCTTTTTATTTCGAGTGTTGTAGCCTTGCACGTTACGTGATCAAAAATAGCAGTCATCTCCATGGTTTCTAGTCTCAAGCCAGACCATTGGAATTCCAAAAGACAAAGTATTTTTCTTACTTTTAGTCCATAGTCTCAACTCTTCGACACAAACGGTTCAAACTTTGTGCGGAGCCCATGAATTGGCTTGGTCCCCAAGTATTATTCCAAAATACACGTAATACGCTTTTTTTACGAATTCTGTAAAGTTTTGCCTTTATTTCTTGACAACAAATTTACCACAAATATAACAGAATATATTTGGGTCATTTGCACAATCTCTTGTTGACATAGAGACGAATTAATAATATTGAAAATAAAAAAATAATGTCAAAGTTCCCGCACAAACGAATACCATCCAAAAATGACTCGTCATACGGCCTGTTAACCGTTTATGTACTAGCGGTGTGTTTCTTGTGGGTTCTAGAATGATCGTCGCGATTGGTCTAGACTCTAGAGAAATCTATAGCCAGTGAATGTCAACATTTAATTAATACGACACTACTTCGAACCCACAGAGTTTTTTTTAATTACTTTCTATTTACTTTGGTACTAATTATAATCCAAATACGAAGTAAATTAATAAACCCCTATTCTGTAGTCTATTTTCAAGTATGTAAAATCGTGAAAACATTTACTAAGACTTACAGAAGAGAAAAGATAAATAAGAATATGAAACTATAGAATAAATAAATGCATTTCTATTGCAATAATAAGAGAAAGTTTAATTAGAATAAGATTTTAATTTAAAAAGGAAAGTATATTGACTAATATATTTTTCAGCATTTTTTATGTTCTTGATTTATATATGGAGTGTATTATATGTTTGTAGATTTGTAAAGTATATGTATTTAATTTAGATTATTTATGTTTAGTTGAAAAGTGATATTTGTTATAGATTCTCTGTAAAACACTTTCCTGATAGTGACTTTTGAAGTCACGAAACCGGTAGAAGAAGTTGATAAAATAGGGAAAAAAGTATGACATTTCAGTGTTTTTATTCTTATCCACAGGCGAATCTTATTGATGTTTTGATTATATATATATTGCACCTGATGATGACAAAACCTTGTCGAAACGTTGTACATTTGCTGTTATGTTAAAGTTTTTCTTCCTTACCCATTCAAGCCATCTCCAGCCATTATATTGTACAAGTATTTTATGAGGAAACGGGAGTAAACGTTAATAACGACTTTTCCAACTCCTAATCAATGGAAAAAAGGAGACTTATAACGATAAAACGGAATTATTCAGAGTAAAATTCTATTTTTTTTTATCTTCTGTTCTTTTGTAGAATTTTAGTAACATTATTACAAAAAAATTAACCTAAAGAAATTTAGGTATAAGAGAGTTTTTAGCTTCAGAAATTTATCTTTTGCTAAACTGAAATACATAATCTTTATAACTAATTCATTTGTTGCTTTAATCACTTCCTCATTATTTCTTCTTCATATCATAACACCAAATTATTTCTTGTTTTTGCAAATCCTCACATCAAATACTTTTTAATTCTAATAATATCATCATACTAACTCATTTGTTGTTCTAATGAACCCTCACACCAAGTTATTTAATGTTCTAATAATATCATAATACTAACTCATTTGTTGTTCTAATGAAACCCTCACACCAAGTTATTTAATGTTCTAATAATATCGTCATACTAATTTATTAATTGTACTAATCAAATCCTCATACTAAGTCATTCCTATTTTAATCACATGCTTATACTAAATGATTTATTGTTCTAATCAAATCTTCAAACTAGATAGTTTGGTACTGTAATAAAATATTTACTCCAAGTTGCTTGATACGCTAATGAAATTGTCACGCCAAGTTTTTTGACGCGCTGGTTAAAACTTATTTGTTTTTAATTCTTATTTAAGCATATTAAAGAACTCTTTCTTTCAAATTACAGATATCAATGTATTGATTGGCTGGTGTATATCATTAAGTATGATAGTACTTAATAGCAAGGATCGTGAAGAAACAAAATGGCGGCTATAAAAATCACCCGTTTAAAACCACCTTTAAAATGTCTGAATATTAATAATGACTATTTCACAGTATTATCTGAGCAAGACTAAAGTTTATTGTACTTATAAAGCCGCTTAAATTGCCATATACGTATTTATGGTGTGAATCAAAATTTTACTATTTCAACGAATTCATCTAAGTAAGTAATAGACTTTTCCAGACAAACGTACAGTAAAAATTACGAACTTTATCGATCTAATTCCTTTATAGAACACCTACATCTGAATCCCAGTGATTTCTTTCTTGTACCGAAAATAATTTTAGTATATATATATATACAACGGATGATACACCGCTTATATTTGTGGGTAGGTTGTTAGAGATCATGATGATAAATATATAATCGAATCAGGTATACGCATGCCCCGCACTTGGAGCGCAAAAGTACAGTTGATAAAAAGGAAACAAACAAGTGTAATAAAATAATTATAAATTTTATAATGACAAGTAGGGATCGATACATACGTAACCTAGCTAGCTATAGTAACATAAAGTTTTAATGCTACAAAATGTATTGAAACAAGAAAATCAAAACAACAAAACTGAGTTACTTTTTAAACAAATTTCCCTACTAAAACAACAAAACTGAGTTACTTTTTAAACAAATTTCCCTACTTTGACTCAGATTTCCCTACTTTGGCTCAGATTTCCCTACTTTGGCTCAGGCTAACATAGTTAGAGTGATTTGCGAAAATGGAGAAACAATTTTTTCAATTTTAAGTAACACAGTTTTTGTAGTTTGTACTTACTTGTTTCAATACTTTTTAGCATTAAAACTTTCTATATATTTCTATAGCTAGCTAGGTTACGTATATATCGATCCATACTTGTATTATAGAACAACGCTTGATACAAGCTACGCGTTCGTTTGTATGCCTAACTTCACAAATAAAATTTCAATAGGAGCTCCGAAACTAACGAACATAAAACTTAAAAATTCATTTGCAGAATTTCCTTAACCCTTACTGTCCAACTCACTAACTGACACTGAGCTGATTCGCTCATTATATCCACTGAATGCGCTTAAGCATTTTATATTGTACTAGGAAGTTCTCAGAGAAACCTTAACTTTCATGAAATTTCTAGATCTTACATCATTATGGCGTATGGCATGGTCAGGTGGTTAGGCCGCTCGACTCGCAATCTGTTGGTCGCGGATTCGAATCCCCGTCACACTAAACATGCTCGTCCTTTCAGCCTTGGGGGCGTTATAATGTCACTATCAATCCCATTATTCGTTGGTAAAAGAGTAGCCCATGAGTTAGCGGTGGGTGGTGATGGTTAGCTGCCTTCCCTCTAGTCTTACACTGCTAAATTAGGGATAGCCCTCGTGTAACTTTGC
Source organism: Limulus polyphemus (assembly GCF_000517525.1). Classification (NCBI taxonomy): domain Eukaryota; kingdom Metazoa; phylum Arthropoda; class Merostomata; order Xiphosura; family Limulidae; genus Limulus; species Limulus polyphemus. Next base: position 26,944 of record NW_013670719.1, on the reverse strand, counting down.
GTGAAATCCATAACAAACAAACAAATATGGCGTAATGTCACGCTCCGTCTAGCATATGAGCACTTAAATTGAAATATTAAAAGCACTTCTCCCAACACTACATTTATATAACATTTAAAGAAAGTTATGCTAGTAATCTATTCTTCTAATTCATTCGAATGATAGATTGAGTTTCTTATTTATTTATAGACAGTAACCAGTTCGATAGGTAGACAAACAAAGTGATACTTTTATATTAAAAAAAAGCACAAGACCAGACGAATATGTATTCAGCGATAAAAGTTTGATAAAGTATAAACTAACATAAAGTATGATTGGTAGTCAGACACACAAAAATCTCTTTATAAACACATTGGTGATTAGACAAACATGCAAACAGATCATTCTACACATGTGGATAAGAATGTAACAAGGAATACAGATAGTTGGACAAATAATTCAGCGCAATGTTTGTTATGTGACACAGACAAAATAGATCAATATACGCAAGCTATATCATTCACACAAATAGATCAAGTTATTCTTGCTGTAACAGACATATAGACGAATAGATCAAAATATGCAAGTATAATAGTCACACAGGGAAAATAGATCAAGATAATCGTGCTGTAGACAAACAGATCAAGGTATACTTGCAGTAACAATCACACAAACAAGAAACTCGTGCTATTATAGTCACAAAAAACAAGATACTCGTGCTATAATAGTTACACACAGGCAAATATAGCATGATATGATAATCTCGTAGACAGATAGATGGTATAATAGTCGCACACACAAAAAGGGATCAAGATACTAGTGATATAATATTTTTTGTGTAATTATAACGATGGATTTATAAATAATTACATTTTGAACAGGTGGTAATTATTAATTGTGTGAGCATTTTATCTTCGTTATAGGTAGATAAATGTAATGAAAAACTTACAATGAGAAAAATCCGTAATCTAAATGTGTTATACCAATTCTTGTTAACAACTGGACACAACAATCCAGATCTAGATTAACTTTAACTCTTCGAAAACAACATAAGCTTTACAGTTGACATTTGTTACGAATTTGTTAACAATTGTAGACAATAATATGGAAGTAGCTTAAGTTTAGTCTCTAGAAACTCTTAATGATATTGGTTATAACAAGAATATATACTAATATCTATACATTACGATAATACTAGACGATTAATTTACTTTACGAAACGTATTAATTATGAACGAGGTTACAAAAGTAGAAGTTCACAAACCTTTGCAAAAGATGATCTGCCTCTTGAATCTTAAGGTGGACAAAAGCACAAAGATCTCAGGCCAGCAGAAATTAGGAAAATTGAACAAAAGATCACCAGAACCATGGAAGTGATAGAAAGCTTCTTAGATCTATTCAATGTTCCGAATGATGATAAGCTGTATTGCATTTCATCTAGTGCACCAGTGCCTAGCCATATAGAAGAAAACGTTATGAAAGCTAAACATCTAGGAAAAGAAGCAGCTGCTGGTCATGTCCAAACCAAACAAAACAATTGATGTTGAAGAACTGATGAAGTACCCTTTAAGTCCTGTCCCTTACAGCATTGGTACTGCTGATGGTTATTTAGCAAAACCAATAATTCTAAAGGATTTCACTATCTGATGAAGTTAATCTCCCTGTTGAGTCGACAACACTGTTCCACTCATTGATAGAAATCCCTAAAAACTTCAAAGATATATATCATAGAGTATTCGATGGTTTGCCAAAGAAGATGGATCTGGTATTCAGTACTGATGTGTATAAAGAAGGATCAATTAAACAAATAGAACGAGACAGACGTGGTTGTAGTGACAAACGTATTATCCGAGGCCAAATGAAGAAAAAATCTGCAAACTGGAGGAACTTCCTTCTGAACAGCGAAAACAAAACACAGCTAATTGCCATTCTGCATGATGTATGGAGCGCCAAAGCTCAGAAACAGAAAACTGATATCAGTTGTTGGGGGCCATTACTACTTGCTTGAATCAAGTGATGAGAGAACAACATTGAGAACAGAGTTGCCAACATTATACTCAACCAAAGAGGAGACGGACTACCGAGTAATTTTGTATTGTGTCTATGGTCAGGATCTTCAATATGAAGTTGTTTACATCAGAAGTCCAGATACAGATATATTATTCATAGCTCTACATCATGCAGTGCAACTTCAGATCACTATTCTGTTTGATACAGGCACAGGAAACAAAAAGAGACTAATTAATGTATCAGAACTAGCTCAAATATGGCTGTATCACCACCATCAGAAGCACACGAATAAAGAATCATCAATTAAAAACTTGAACCTCTGTGGTTTGTTGGACACATGTTCCGATCAATGCTGGCCAAAGAAGTCGAATCGAGTGTAGATGACAGCTACTCTTAAGAAGATGGCGACATTTAGGCATATGGCTTGATCTCAGACTGAGACAGTGAGGATTACTAACTTCCTGTCAATTTTTGTACATATGAAATATTGTACATAGAAGTTATACGAAGAACATTCCTCATGTAATATTTCCAGTATTGTGAATTATGTTAATCTGGTTCATAAATTTACTTTCAATTCACAAATTGTTTCATTTTTTTCATTTGTGATATACTCTAGTCGAGTACATTTGTTTGAATCTGATGACTAATTATTGTTTATATTTGTTACGTACATTGACCTACAGTTTCTAAAGTGAATACTTTTGTGAATATTAATGTCGCTGTGATACTAATATATGATGATCTGGTCCTTGAATTCACTTTCAGTTTCATTTGCTTTTGTTTAATTCAAGAACTTTTGTTTGTAAATGTTGAAATTTCAGATGTTGAAATGATTTATTTTTTGTTTACATACAATGACTATTATGTTGCAATAAAACCTTACAATCGGAACTTTGTGAACATTTATCTTAATGCGATTATGAACCATCGCTGAACGGGCTTGAAATACCCATATGGGAAGTCCAGAGGAGGTGCTCTTTACTTGGCATAAAAATGCAAATATTCATCTGAAAACCAAACGTTTGGATATTTTTATGGGACGAAAACTGCTTTAGAATACAGACTTGGTATAGCAATATTTATTTTTCACATATAATGGTCATACACAATTTTTCGGAAATCCAGTTAAAGTAATTTTTTTAATATGCACATATAATACATCACTTGAAAGGAAATTTATTCCATCTTTATCTGGTATAATTCTTTCAATGAAAGATTTTATAAAAACAGGCATATAAGGTCAGGAACGAACATAACCCCTTGTTTTTGTAGCGCCAGAAATCAGATTAATAGCGGAAATACCCCACCTATCAATAAAAAGGCCGAAATGATAATTCATCACAGTTTATTTGTTGGTAACAACGCTTATATTGATTGTTAACCTCCAACGAACAAAAATGTACCCCTTTCATACTGTTATGGCCATATTTGGCCCATGGACTATGTGTGTTTGTGTGAACGTTACTGTGAATATACATAAACGAGAAGTTTAGGTCATCATGCTAACATCATGGCATATGAGCATGGTCACAGTGATGCTCGTAACTATGTGATCATGCAAACAATAATTAAATCTCTAACATTCTTTAGTCAAAACATCCATTGATCGTCAATTATCGCCGTTTTAATAAGATAAGTTTGTTTTTATTCGCACATTGAGATATAACCTCTTGAGCAACATGTCTTAAAGTCTTTATAAGTTTAATACTTATAACTCTCAATATATTAGGTATATCTTCACGAAATTGGGGAGTCTTTCAGTTACTATTACAAGTCTTTCCCATACAAAAAAGTCATATTTCTTAGTGAAGTATTTTTAATAAAATGAAATAAAGAGTTGTCCATGAATATATCGAGCATTTGTTTTTGAATAGTCCGTGTGCAAAATAATTTTCATGTTAAAATTAAAAGTACTTTTCGTCATCTCAAAAATCTCAAATTTCTATTGTGTAATCCTTAAAATCTCCTAAATGTATTTCAAACGTTTTTTCAGTAAAACTTTATATTTTATCTGTTATTTTGTCTACCCTATCTCAAAACAGGATTGGTCAATCCGACCGACCTCGTAACCACCAAAAAAAAATTGAAATAAACCTAAATTAACCTATTTTTCTTTCTAGAATGACTTCAAATTGTAACATGAAACTACATTCGTTTATCCTAAGTAGCTCTAAGTTCGTAACATTATACATCTATTTATAATTAAATTTTATTGTTTTATTGTTCTTTCAACAATGTCTAACTACTATTTGCGCCATTATAAGTTGTTAATCACTCGGGTAACTTGCAGCTTACGTTATGCTATCGAATTACATTACCCATGAGCTGCTCGCGTGCGTGACTCGTGAACTATTTTAATTATAGTGTTACGTCTCTGGTCGTTTGTTAATTTCCCGTAGAAATTCTTTCCGAAAAACATCAGCGATACAAGTCCTTTCTTAAATAAAACTAGTTTATTCTTTTTCAATACTACTTTGCAATACACAGAATTTCTACCGTCACTTACTCTTAA
>NW_013670719.1:0-22138 GCF_000517525.1 Limulus polyphemus | reverse complement strand
GCCGGGCTTATATATTAAAATAGAGGGCGTCTGGCAAACACTCGAGCCTTCATGATCCTTCTAGAAACTCATCAGGTATCTAGTCTTAAATAACTTTAAAAGATCCGTATTTTTAGATTTTAATTACTTTTATAATAATAAATTTGAAAAAAAAAGAAATAAAATACTTACCCAAAATTCCTTTTTCTTGCCGTCGATTGTCTACGAGAGTTAAACCTGATTTTTATAGTAATTATAGTGATGCACATAACAATATTTATTTAATTAAATAATACACCAAAGAATATAGAGTAATAACATGAAAAAGTTAGACAAATTCACTTCTAAAAATTTTCCTGGCTTTCTAATTATGTGACAAGAGCTGTTACAAATTCATCCAAGCTAGTCGTTAACTTTCCCACGGGAACGAATCTTGTACTGTAAGTGAAATTGATGATATTCTGTTCAGAATCCAATGTTTTACAATACGTCATTTGATAGATGAAAACCTTAACTTTCTATTGGTTATAGGTAAAATATGATGAAACGTAAGAGACAACTATCAACGAATTATGAAAGAGAAGATGTGACAGTTGGGTGTGGCCTAGGGGTCTGCTTTTCTATTTGATAGCTCTGTAACCAAACAAAATTGAAGGCTATAAAAAGTATGGTTTGTTTGAGCAATAACAATTTTATAGAGATTATTTTACGTTTAAGGGGTGATGGATAAAATAGGGATGATGACATGCTTAGACAAAATGTGTCACGTGCGTCACACTAGTGGAATTTTTTAAAAATATTTCCTTGTAGAATTAAGAACTTAAAACTTGTATACTATTAAAACACGGATTATTAGCTAAGATTTTATGTTATTCTAATTGGTATAACATAAACAAAAAGTAATTCAATTAAATTTTGAATGTAATACATCAAAACCTTGTGTTATGTGCAGTAAAGGGTGCCCGGGGCGATAAGATTAATTTTGTCATGTATTATCATTTTATATTTATTATGAAACATTATACTGAAATCAAACGTATTGTAGGTACAAACGATGTAACCATCCATTCATTTAAGTGCTTTGTACTTCTTATAGAGTCCTCTGATGATCCCCCAGAGATTATGTTCTAACCATCCTCAGAATACCCCCATAGGGTGCTTTTTGTTGGTCCTATAGATAACTCATTTGACTCTTCCTCACTTCTCTGACGCCACTCGCCAGTTAGAGAGTAAAGCAGGTAAGGAACCCTTCAATTAACCTTTAAAATCCAAAATTCAAAGGAACAGTGTTACAGAGAAAACATTTTATTGTGTCAAGCAGTAGCGGAAAATGTTGTATTTAGGTTCGTTTTGATAATCCTGTCTATATGAACTAGTATGAGATACAGATAATATAATTCAGTCTATATATATTAACAATATTTATAGGGAAGCATCTCATTTAAGATCTACAAGAGAAAACTCTTTTATGAAAGCGGTAATTATCACAGCAAGCTCTAGATTGACTATAATTTGGTTTGTCTATGTTAAAACAAAAATACATAATTAACTGAAACTTACGAATAGTAACCAAAGAAAAATACAAGAAACCCATATATTTCATTAAGTGTTCAAATATTTGCTTACAGCGCTTCTTGGTTAGAAGGTTATGCATAAAAATGTCTAAAATCACCAGCTCATTCAGTTTATAAACTAATAACACGAAACCCAAAAATATGTGTTCGAAAGTTTAATGATTAATGCGAGATATAAGTGCATTACTGAGAGGTTCATTTATTAAAACACTCTAGGTTTCAAAATGAAACATGGAAAATGAGAAGTATTTTCTGTAAAGAGAACGTTTTAATTGTGGTCATTAATCATGTTGACACAATACAAATGACTTGGTATAAAATATTTCTAATGTGGGGTGGGGGAACTCCAGCGAATCACTAAAAGCGTGTATTTGCTGGTTTCTTTATTGATTTTACGCAGTTAGTACTATCAAGGACAATTACGTCGACTTCTTTTCACAAAGTGTATGATCAATACATAGGTATGTATAAACTGTAATGTTCAATAGTCAAACGAGGGAAAGTAATGTCAGTACTTAGCAGTGTTTTTGTTTGACCTTTAATATACGTTTATATATATACCTATGTTTTTGTTTTATTTTAATATAAGTTTATATATCTATGTTTTTGTTTTATCTTTAATATAAGTTTATTTATCTGTGTTTTTGTTTGACCTTTAATATACGTTTATATATATACCTATGTTTTTGTTTTATTTTAATATAAGTTTATATATTTATGTTTTTGTTTTATCTTTAATATAAGTTTATTTATCTGTGTTTTTGTTTTATCTTTAATATAAGTTTATTTATCTGTGTTTTTGTTTTATCTTTAATATAAGTTTATTTATCTGTGTTTTTGTTTTATCTTTAATATAAGTTTACAAATCTGTGTTTTTGTGTTTCTTTTTTTTGGGGGGGGGGGTACTTTTCGATATTATTTTCTTTGAAACGAAAAGAAACACCAAGACTGAGTGTTTCTACTGATGTTTCCATACGTTTACTTTTTTTTAACAAATATGTTTAATATGCTGTAGACTCGAACACACGTGGCATCAGACATCTTGTTTACGTAAAAATGTCGCATGTGTTACGTATTACAATTTCGAATGGTCTGAAACTGAGTTAACTGATAAATTTAAATTTAGTAGTTAAATTGTACTTTGGAGTTAGTATTTAAATATATGCCGATATACCTCCAATTTATGATATTTGCCAACAGGATTGATACACAAAGTTAAACAACAAATTAACAACATCAGGTGATCTGTTGAAACTATGTCCATATGTGGACACAAACGCACTGGGTGTTGCCTCCTTTGCTTTCTTCTTTTCCAAACACCAACAATCGGACATAACATGACCAGGTTTTTACAAAAATGGCAGACAGGCCTTGATTGTTTTAAGGAAGTTTTATCCTGACCGTCAAAGATTTCAGACTAGAGGAGCTAGATTTTTTAGATACTCACATATATTGTTGATTCTTACTCTCAGATTATTCAGATTCAAGGAGAATGAGCTCCTGACCGTCAAAGATTTCAGACTAGAGGAGCTAGATTTTTTAGATACTCACATATATTGTTGATTCTTACTCTCAGATTGTTCAGATTCAAGGAGAATGAGCTCCTGACCGTCAAAGATTTCACACTAGAGGAGCTAGATTTTTTTAGATACTCACATATATTGTTGATTCTTATTCTCAGATTATTCAGATTCAAGGAGAATGAGCCACGTGTCAATCTGTAAGTAAACTTGTGTTTTCGAGTTTCGTCCTTCCATTAATAGTTATAATTATTTCTCACTATTACTAGTTTCTTCCTCTTTGGCTACTTATTTAGGGATTTTTGTATGATTTTGTTTATGTAATTTTTGGCATGGCCATCCCTACATCATACTTAATTTTTGCCAAACACTTTTATTATTTATTCCCCTTCTTTTTTTAAATAATTTCATTGAAGTAGGTTGATAAGTGAACATTTGTTATATTTTTATAATTCAATGGTAATATATATTGTTAATATCAGTTTTGTCAGTTTCTTCATTGCACTTGTAGAATGTCCTCAGATACTGATATTATACTACACAATTGGCTACAATAGATTATTAATCATCATTGTTCATAATCTTGACGTCTTGAGATTAAATGTTGAGGAACCTACACTAAGGAAAGAGCATATGAAAAAATGTATAGTTGTATCGTCTTTAAATTCATGTTCGCATTCTTTTTGGCACTGCCATCCCTACATAATTTTACATTTACAAAATGTTTTTATACTTGTTCTCACGTTTTTATCCTGACTGAAAGTTAGTGTATTCCACGAATGTGTGTAATAAAATTTAATATTATGTGTATTGATTTTTTTTACTTCATACATGGTATAGGAATTGGCTCCCTAAAGACACCGATTGTGCAGTGTACAAAGCATTGAGTATTCTGCATGTTCATCCATTATTGGCTGGTAATTTCTGTTTAACCCTGTACTAAAGCTTTTGAAAGGAACACCAGATTTCTATAAAAGCTAACTTCGAAGTGTAATGATAACATCGTTTATACCAGTATTATGATTTTTCTTTTAGCTTATAGTAAGCACAGACGTTCTTGGTGTTAGCTTGTTCCCAAGTACTATTAAATTGCTTTTGTGTTGTACAAAAGCCATTGCGAAAACGTCACACATTTTTGGGCAAACGTGGAAAAAGAAAAAAAGACGGACACTTTGGCTCTTTAGCTAGTTCCCAGTTGTTTCACTTTAACAACACTTTTCAATGATATTGGGAGTCTCACAAGCTGACATAAACTCGATAATGGCAATTAGGTTCTCAAGTAAAGCTATAACTCAACTTTAGCTGATAATTGTAAGCATCATAGAGTAATAGATTAAATCCGGCAGCCCTTTTTTTCTCAGCCCATTACTACATAGTTAAGCACTACCGTGTTCATTGATAATCAAATGCTCTCCAGTTGAGCTGGGGTAAGTTCACGTATATACAACGCTAAGATCCGAAATTTGATTCACCGCGGTCGATAGAATGCATATAGCTTATTCTGTGCCTTTGGGATAGAAATAAACATAATTAAACAAAACAATTTTTACACGTAGATGATAGCGAAAGCAGTAAAACAAGGTTTTACTTAAGTAGCATAAAGTGAATATTTAGAGAAACAATAATTTTATATCTAAATATATACTAGATGTACTTGGACATCGAAGTAGTATTCGAAGGTGTTCTCTTTCAAGAGTAAATAAAACCAAAAGTAACAAATAGTTTAATTTCTTGCTTTTAAAGTTCACATGTCATACTGTGTTGCAGCTTACAGAGTACATAATTCTTCTCGTGATTCATGGCATGCCTATGTTTTATTGATGTCACGAAAGTGCAAATTGCAACATTAATCGTCTCATATATAACGTAATTTTAGTGTCTTTTGAATGACTGACAGACAACATACTACTGTATGGTGGTGCGGGAAGTTAAAACAGGTGACCCTTCCAGGCGACCTTGGACACGTTTCGGAGAAATCATCATAAGTTGAAATGAAATCATAGTAATGCTTTCTTTTCTCTAGTAGTATCAAATGAGCGAACAATAGAACGAATGACTCCCTGCTATGGTCTCAACAAACATGAAGTAATGAACTGCAGAAAATCGCGTTTCCCTAAAATGGTGTAATTTAAATGCGAAGAAGCATAATCTAGTTTTTAGTCGAACAAATTCTACGTAAAAGAACGGAAAACCAAGAACTTTAGTAATATGATTTTTTGTTTTTATTACATCTTGTTGATGTGATTTACGTTACTAATAACTATAATAACACAGGTCCTATTAACACCTTGCTACTGTTAAGCCTAACGTTCTAATATAAATTCCTAGTAAACATAAAGCAGATTGAACAGAACTTACCATTACAGGAACACAGAAGGTAATTAAAAGCAAATCAGCAGAAGCCAAACTTGCCAAGAAAATATTATTGATAGTGCGCATGCGTTTGAAGCGGACAACTGTGTATATAATGAGGGTATTTCCAGTCAGTCCAATAATTAGAGTAAGTCCGTAGACAATGCTAGTTGGGATTAAGTCTTCTAGAGAGAATAGGTTGAAACTCTCGTAGGGATCATATTCGTATAATGGCGTGGTGTTGTTGTTCCCCTCAGTGTTAGTAGGCCCGAAGTCGTCTTCCACGTCTACAGTGTCTCTGCTAGTTTCCTCCATTATCTGAGACATAAGGACGACTTCACCTACAACATTAAAACAAATATATACGACGGTCGTATAGAAACAAAATTTGTGATCTCACTGTATTACGTAAAGTTGATATAAGTTGTTATACTTCGAAAATAAAAATACTCCGATATATATATATATCATTCTAACTTTCAGTACATAATTGTACTTAATATTAAGCTTTTTCAGAAAAGGCTTGGCTTTTAGGTTTCTTTTTCTTACCTGACAATTGAATATGCTTTGAAAACACATGTAATTAAATGAAAAAGCTTAAAACTATTAAACGTTAATTTTTTTCCGAGTAAACCGTCAATTTTAGTTTTATACATACACTATTGGGGACGTAAAATACAAAATTATTCATAAAAATAGTAATGTTAAATAAATCAGGTATTTAATGTAATTAAGCACTTTAAGCGCTTATATGACTATTATCAGCTCTACGTTCACGTTATTATTCTGGTTTAATACGAAAACGTATAATTATGTTCAAATTCGATTATTATTCGATAATTATGTTGTTGACTAAACAGTGATGAAAACCAGCTCATCTAGTTTCTTAATGAAAGGCTATGATTAAGTACAGCATATAAATGTTTTGTTTGGAAGTAGTTTCTCCATATTCATTAGACGCTTTTGAAATGTTAATCAAATTAAAGGACAAAACTTCGTGTTTACATAAAACAAAAATAGGGTTTTTTATTTCACCTAAACTGTTTCTCGCAGTGATGAAGTGCACAGACACCCACTGTTTTCTATATCAGAGCTGAATATCCATTTTATAGACAAATGAATATTGGCGGTTTCCATTTTACAAATAATAATAACAGTCTTACAATAAATTTGCATTAACTATCATAAAAATGTGTTCGGAAATGACTTATCTAATTTTATAGTAAAGCTATATCTAACAAGTGAACTATATCACTAAAAATGCGTTTGGAAACGGCTTAGCTAGTTTTACAATAGATATCAACATCTTAGCTAAACCATCATGAAAATGTGTTCGGAAACGCTTATCCAGTTTTACAACTGAAATAAGCCATTAAAAAAATATGTTGTTCAATAGCCTTATATTAGCAGCTGAGCTAAGCCGTCAGAAAAATGTTTTGAAATAACTTATCCGATTTTACAATAGCCTTATATTAGCAGCTGAGCTAAGCCGTCAGAAAAATGTTTCGAAATAACTTATCCGGTTTTACAATAGCCTTATATTAGCAGCTGAGCTAAGCCATCAGAAAAATGTGTTTCGAAGTGGCTTATCTAATTCTACAACAGACTTATATCAAGTAACTGAGCTAATCTTAACGATTAGACGGTACTCCAGACAGTAAGTTGTCATATCATTATGGTATGTTGTCAGTACCAAAACATTTATGCGAAAATAGTATATCCATTTTTACTTACAAACTCATATACTCTTTTAACAGTTTGTTAACTCTCGCGCTAAGTCACTCGAGTGTCTGCGCTAGCCGTTCCTAATTTTGAAATTATAAACCAGAGAGAAGATATTTAGTCTGCACCACCCACAGCCAATCCATGGGCTACTCTCTGTAGTGGGTTTGATTGTAACATTATAACGCCCCCACAGCTGAAAAGGTGGGGATATTCGGAAAAGGGATTCGATCCCACAACTCACAGATTTCGAGTCCAGTGCCTTAATCACCAGGTCGTGACAAGCCTCTTATAACAGAAGTATTGAAATTACACCAAAAAGAAGATTATGTTCGAAAACAACTCTTTCGATTTTGTGAAAATTACATTACTAATGGCCCTCTATAAAGTTGTATGGGGAGAGGCGGGTGAAGTACATCCATATTTTTAATACAAAATTCTGTGTTAGCTTATATATTTACACAAACAGAATTACGGAATTTACCTTTTTTTTACAAAAGTTTATTAGGAATCATAAATTAGTGTTAACCAACTGAAACACGTGTTCAAATAATTCGTTTTACTTGTTAATTTGGTGGGTTATTTGAAATAAAATATATCAGAATGAAGTAATTTGGTAGTTTTCAGTTTGAATCATAGTCAATCACATATAAAATTAATATATATTGTACTCAATATAAATAACATTAAGACTTATAGTTTTAAATATTATAACATTAATAATGCGTTAATAGATTGTTTAGTTGTTTTTGCTTTATGTTTATGATTATGCTAATAATTAACATACTTTGAAGGATAGTTTAAACTCTCTCTGGTGATTTTGGGACTAAAATTCTGAAAATATGATTTGAAGTTAATGAATTTTACTGTCCAATAACTTGTTTTTAATGATAATTTTTACGACCAGATTGATGGTGTAACAATAACCTCTAGATTAGCTCTTTCATGAAAAATTGTGGTTGGAGGAACACTTTAAGGATCGTTCTCATGGTCATCAGTTCATGAGGTATCTAAAAACATTAATCAATAAAAAAAGAAATTTTATTGATCTGTAGTTCCACTTTGTAAGAAATATATATATACAGAATGGTTTTTCTTAAGGACTCAATAAATAGAATAACCCGTGATTATTTCAGAACTTCATAATCCTACAAATATATGAAGTGTCTAATAAAACAGGCTTGTGATGGTTTTATGTCTTGAAATTTTTTCATGTTCTAGAGTAATTCTTCTCCATCACGTACAGATTTTTCACAAAACGTCAAATGTACTTTTACATTAGTGAATCATTTTCATCGAAATCGGGTCACACTTTGTTATGCTTAAAGGGTTGACAACCATGGCTATAGATTTCTCTAGACCAATCGCGACGTGAGAGTCTTATCGATCGTTCTAGAACCTAAACATAACAAACATAATAATAAAAAAAATATTGTGGTAAACTAAATAATAATTTGTTTTAAGTAAGATTTTTTTTTCTTCCTTACTTGTAAAAATTCATTACGTAACCGAAAAATTAATAGTATTTTCGAAATCTGCGTAGCTGAATTATGTAAAATCCATTATTAAAACCAAAACAACTTTTATGAAGTTTAAATTCGCAGGCCTGTGTAATTCAATATCTACAGTTTTCCCACACATTGGAAGAGTCGCGTCTTATCCTTCGAAGAATGCACCTGCACAAATCATTAACTTGTATTTTAGGCCAGAATCATTATAGATGTAAAGACATCGAATGTGGTTTGTCAGTTTATTTCCTCTTGTTGTAAACAAAATGATATTGAATTGATCCACCACAAGATGGCTACAAACACGAGTGAAAAAACGTGCAAATTTAAAAATACTATAGGCGTGGAGCGCTTCTTTGGTGAGCGTCGCCCTTTCAAACCATTTCAAGACCTTAACTAAGGCCAAAGATTGCATCCTCATAAGCAAACGCCGTAACCAATAACAAAAGAAACTTGGTAAACATCTCAATATATGTCTTTTTTTTTTCTCCGTCACACTGTTTTCTGCAATTATGATGATAAACTTCATTCACATAGCAACGATACAAGGTTAAGACTTTATTATGTACGTAGTTTTAGTCAGTTTAATAAAGCAATCTTTTTCAAATTCTTTGATTTATTCTTTAAAAAAATGACTTGGTGAACCTCTTTCAAAATTAACGAACATTGAAATCTTTTTATGTTTATTATACAAACTGTAAACACTTATTACTGTGAGTAGCATGACTACTGGTTATCATTACTCACAGTACGTGGGTGTATGACTAAAGATAAACCACTTGTAGTCGAACTACGTGTAGCATGGCCACTGGTTATCATTACTCACAGTACGTGGGTGTATGACTAAAGATAAAACACTTGTAGTCGAACTACGTGTAGCATGGCCACTGGTTATCATTACTCACAGTACGTGGGTGTATGACTAAAGATAAAACATTGTAGTCGAACTACGTGTTTTCTCATAGCTCATGTATATTTTCTCTTAAATTTATTTCTTTGTTTTTATTTAAGAACACATTTGACCCATCACTCAAGAAACGTTTAAAGTATTTTATTGAATTTAATTTCGACATATATAATAATTAATTTTATGTTAGTATACAGTGTCCATTTGATGTTTGAAACGTTCGTACATTTGTTTTTTGCAGACAGTAAACTACTAACTATATCGTAAACTATCGTTATACAATTTTTCTTCACATTCACCAAGAAGTTTATATTAATGGTAAAATAATAAAAGCGACAGTAAACATTTTGGATACACGTATGTGAAGGTAACGAGGCAGCGAAAGAAAAATAACGAGCCTTACTCACTGCATTCCATTCATGCCCATTTAGTGGTGAATATAATGACTGCTCGAAACTACAGCTCTCAGCTGCTCATGATATAGGGCTAGATTCTATAACTTATGGGTTCTCGTATTACATACTGGAAACATAAACAACAAAACAAAATCAATAAGTAACGTTATACAAAGAATTGAGTTCATTTTAATAAAATGATTTTCAATATGCAAATTAGCAAGTCATGTGACAAATACAGTCGATATAAAGAACGTACATTAAAATGTCCTTCAGATTATTTGTAAGCAAGTTATCTTTCTCAAACGTAATATAACTGTGGATGTTACATAGACGCACAGAAATAAATTGTCAGCTCTAAACAGTCACTCATATGAATCAGGATTTCAGACTCTTTCGCTAATAATGAATTATTGATTGTAATGGTAATATGCATCCGGATATCACATATACTATTGAAAAACAAATTTAGTCTCTGACGTCAATCCAGAACGCTATACTTCAATTTTTCATTACGGCATTGGTTGGTCTCTAGGTTCATCCAAAGTAAATTGCTGTTTTAATTAGCTCTCTTCTTGTGCAACTATGTACGGAAGTAAACGATCGTTAGCTTTACATGTACTGTTACCGTTTTTGACAAACATCATCAAATAGGCGCTTTTTTTCAGTAAAACAAACTTACATATGACACTAATGTAATGATAACATATGTATCTGAATATTCACACACTGCTCGAAAAGAACTAAAGATTTTAAATATCATATAGGCTGTTCAGAAAACAGTTCAAGGGGTCAGAGATAACACTAATCTCACAGAATGTAACTTGCCATTCTGAATATTACAGAGATTGCTCTGAAATATATTACAGTTCTTATAGAGTCAAATGCTACAAACTGTTTCAAGGGGAAGGGGGTGTTAGGTGTTATTATCCCCATCAATACAAATTCAGTTTCATAAAACCTTTCCTAGTGATCTGAACAATAACCCCGACCTGAACAATTTGCACGATTTCCGTTAGTATAGCTTTAATGTTCATTGAAAAGATGGGCGTAGGGCCCGATTTGTCAGAGATTGTAGTTTTTCAGGGTGTTTTTCGAAACGATATTGGTAATTATTAATTCATATTGAGTAAGAGGTCTTATGAAGACTTTGTAAATGAGTAGAAATTTAGGTGTTTTACAATCGCGAACACAGTATCTTGTATTAAGACCTCTCATGGAATTAAACACCTGGAAGACTTTGTAAATGAGTAGGAAAGTAGATGTTTTACAACCACGAACCCAGTATCTTGTATAGGTGTTTAATTCCATGAGAGGTCTTAGGAAGACTTTGTAAATGAGTAGGAAAGTAGATGTTTTACAACCACGAACCCAGTATCTTGTATAGGTGTTTAATTCCATGAGAGGTCTTATGAAGACTTTGTAAATGAGTAGGAAAGTAGGTGTTTTACAACCGCGAACCCAGTATCTTGTATAGGTGTTTAATTCCATGAGAGGTCTTATGAAGACTTTGTGGATGAGTAGGAATGTAGGTGCTTTACAATCGCGAACACGGTATCTTGTATAGGTGTCTAATTTTTGTGCGTAATTTGGCTGTTATTTCGTTAAAATGTGAAACCCCAAACGTTAATTGATTTCCTAAGCGTTAATGGGGTATGTATAAATTTGGATTAACTTTTTTCATTATAAGAAATTTCGTTTTTAAACCTCCGTAGAAAATTATTGAAAGGGTTAACAGCGATTCGCCACTTAATACACTTCATTTAGCATGAGCAGAATACAAATTATTTAAGTTAATTTCATTTAAATCTGTGTACAGACATCCTACTTTGTCATTACACAAAACACTACATTTGGTAGGATACATACACACTATGTGAAATTAACTATGTGGAGATTGTACAGAGATAGGCGTGACAGAAGAATAAGATAATTGGTTTATCATTACACAAAATACTGGAGTCAACATTTGGTAGGATACATACTTACTATGTGGAGATTGCAGTGAAACAGGCGTGACAGAAGAATAAGATAATTGGTTTATCATTACACAAAATACTGGATTCAACATTTGGTAGGATACATACTTACTATGTGGAGATTGCAGTGAAACAGGCGTGACAGAAAAATAATATAATCGATTTTTCATTACACAGAACAATACGTTCGGCCTGGCGCATGCTAGTCTGAAGCTAGGGTAGATATTTACAAATGTCTTTAGTTTAGGAATTATTACAGCACACGTGCTAGGAAAAAACACATTCAGAAGATGGCCTGGACTCCTTTGTAAAATAGTAGATTAAGTAGTAGTAGCATGGGATATTTGATTGGCAATTTTCCCAGCCACCAGAGTTAAGTGTTTTTGTCTGCCATCTGACATTCCAAGTGTAAGCCAAATACAAAAAGCTTCCCTGTGATACCACTGTCAGCAATAGTAGGGTCACATAGGTACACATATAGTCTTCTCCGTGTGGCTTCAAAACTGAGACCCGTCATTCTAAAGCAAACGGTGAGAAGCAAAGTTCATTGCATATTGTGATGGCTCTCAAAGTACTGAATTCATAGCTGGGATAAACAGCATACAAGCTGCACCAAGTTTAGAAGCCCAGTAGATTGAATATCCCTCTGCACAGAGGATGTACTCGACTTGTAGTTATAGATTTAGTATCATGTTTGTTAGTTTGCTTTTCAGAAAAAGTTTCTGTGATTACATGAATTGAATAATGATTACTTCTAGGTGACTAAGCTAATATTTTACATTACCACATCTAGTAGTTATCCTTATATTCAGTAAACTACCCACCCACAGTGAATGTAGATATTAGGTGGAGTGAAATTTCTATGAGACATATACCAGAAGCACTGCATCAAATAGTCTGTTGGTTATTTCAAACATTTACTCAGAGCTACACAAAAACTATTTGAGCTAGCTTAACTAGATGGGAGACAGATGGCCAACAGCACCCACCACCAACTCTTAGCAGTCCATGGGCCAAACAGTATTGGTGGTGTCAAAAAGTGGTAACAAATGACCTTCATACCAGTGAACAAGCATGACAAATTAATGCCGGAAGTGCATGTTCGACTTTCCAAATGACTAGCTTTCCAATTTACATGTGTTTCAATTTTCCACGTGTATATGTATTAAGATTTGAAGCTTCCGATGTGTGTATGTGCAGAATAGTCAATAATTAGGAACCCTTTACCTGTATCTAGTATTCTAGGGGACCCACTATTTTGGGTGTAAGCCTTAGTCTGGATAGGAGAAAGGGACTGGACATCAGAGAAACAGCAATGGCGGAAGCAACAGACCCCTCTTACAGAATTTTCTATTTATGATCAACATACACAATGCATAGTAAATCCATTAACACTGGTGCACTTAGTGATTTAAAATTATTATAATATCGATTAGATAACTTAACTACCAGAAAGTTAAGTAATAAGGTTTACATTTTTTAAACATATTAGGCCTGTGACTGAGTGAATTGAGTGAACCATGGAATCAGAGGAAAGTGACTATGAACCAACTTTGTATCATATCAACAAGTATCACATGAAGTAACCAAGTGACCACTAGCAACCTAACAAAACCCAGGGACATTGTGTCATGGAAGACACTCTTGGAGGCTGCAAAAATACAAGACTTTACTCCAATTCTACAATTGATCACTGAAGACATTTTTAAAATATGACATAGGTGAAACTAATAAATGATTCCATTCATTAGATGGACAAGTGGATTACATCAGGCAGAGGTCAGGAGAAACAGCCTTAGGTTGCACTGTGGAAGTTGGCGAGACAAAGACATATGCAGTGTCAGAGTCATCATCCTACAATATGTTGTTTGACCATATCAGGACAAACCTGATGAAGAAATGGAACAATTGTTTTCCAAAGCAGCATTATATCAATGGAATGAAATAAAGCACACCATGGATAGCTTTGACCACCTTGTCCCAGTGAATTAGATGACACATACGTGGACATGTCATTTCCATTCAGAGCATTTCTAACAATTCTACTGTCTTGCACAACAAAAGCCTCTAATCACATAACTTGTGTACAGAGATCAGTGTAGTAATTTTCCCCCTTCAGTGGTGCAAGAGCAGGACCAATAAATACATCAAAACATATTTTATCATCCCGGGCAGTAAAGATGCTGACTGGAAATGTTAAGATCAATAAAGATCTTGAACCATCTTGTTGGATGTACAATACTGTTTAGTTTAAGTGTTATTTTTAGTTTATTTTGTGACTTAATATCTAATGATCGTTTAGTTTTCATGCCGGCAGTGTGGGGGATTGACTGTTTTAAAAATCTTAGTTATGACAAGTTTGGTTATGTGACTCGGTAAGAGTCGTACGTTATGTGTGCGGCTCAATTGTTGTAGTATTGTTGACGCCAGTTACTAGAATCTTCGATATTTTCCTCGTTACCTTAAGTAAGTATTTTCACATTATTGCATCGCTCGCGTAGTTTATAGAAAGTTCGAGGTCTCAGTAAACAACGTATAAATATAGGCGACCAAGCAGTACAAGTCAAGTAGAGAAAAAAATGAAGTGTAAGTAAAGTTCAGTCATTAAAAGTTAGGAAGCATGAAGTTAGCCGGCGTGTGAGTAATTAGCCATATATTAAAGTGAGCTTCACAGTTTAACAGAGCTAAGGAGAATAATTTGTCTTGTCAAAGGTTATTCTAAAGTAATTGAACCCGTCTGTGTGAACCTTGACGAAAAGGAGACAATTATTTAAACTTCGAGATACATCTATGGTAACCCACGGAGTAACGTAAGTGAATATATCACAGATTGTATAGTAAAAAAAATAGTTTGTCTTGTCAGTTTTATTCTAATGCAATTGAACTATGTGGACAAGAAAAGAGAATTATTAAGAGTTTTAGATACAAATGTATAAAGAATTTTTGTACATACATTTGATTTGTTTTGAATATATTATTTTAAAACAACTGACAGATCTAGAGCATGGGGTATGAACTTCAGAATTGGAGGAAATAAACACAGTTTTACGTAGAAATTGCAATTGCAGGAAGAAGAAGATTATGTACTGCCCTCAAATACATAACCTGGAGTTCAAGCTATGCTAACACAAAACAACATAGACAGACAGGAAGCCCTCAGTGGATCTGGAACATCACGTCAAGTGAATGGGATAACTGTACAACCATAGGTATCTGCTGCAGCTCAATTACCCCCCCCCCCCCAGCAAGCAGATATGCAAAAAGACAAGAGATTATCCCTTCCCTTTAGGTCTCTCATATTTCTCCACTACAACTGTGGTAACAGGAAACATCCTCTAGCCATTTTACCACTTCATCCTTCGAGGGCAGAATCAACCAGAGCTTAACAAAAAAAAATATTGCTTGGTCTGTTGGTGCACTACTGTGACAACCAGAAATCAGTTTATGGATTGGCTTTAACATACTGATAAATGGTCACAAGTAAGTCAAAATATATGTACTCAGTTATCTGCCAACCAGTTGTGCTCCAGCAACTCAGATGTCAGCCATTTGTCAAATACTGGACTAAACAGGATATATAATGAAGTCTCCAGAATTCCCAGAAATTGTTTGTGTCTTTGATAAGGCTCTCTGTAGAAAAGCTGTGGAAATTGTGTGAAAAATTCTGGAACAATTCAGTGATATTGTCTTGAAGATGAAATTGAATGCCTTCTATGAAATTTGCAATCATCTCTCTACCTCTAAACATTAACGGTGTGAAAGTAGTAGTTGGTATAAACACTGAGTCGGATTATTCATTAACGGTGTGAAAGTAGTAGTTGGTATAAACACTAAGTCGGATTATTCATTATTAATGAAAATATATGGCAACAAATCAAGAGAAATGATCCAACACTTCAACTAAAAACCTTGGAGTAACTGTAACATGTGTCTTGCAGATGGAATGACGAACTGTCAACCGTTAGGATACTTGGAAGTAAAACAATTAGTTAGAAATAGCATTGTGGACCAATATTTTGTTGTCGTCAAAGATTTAGCTATATCTTGTCTTATTGGATTATACTTCATTTAGCAAAACGAAACAACCTTCAACTTCTTCACAAATGTTCTTGAATTTAATGTGCATGACCTTGAGACTGAAAGATTCTTACTGAAGAAGTACAATATTCATGTTTAAAGAGTAAAGATGGTGAACAATTAAACAACTTGTGTTGAAATATGCCGATATTTTTAACAATAAACCTGGCGTCACAGATTTATCTGAACATAGTATTGTGACCACGACAGAAACGCCAGTGTTTAGCAAACCTTATTCTCCCACTAAATTAAAAGATATACATGATCAAGTGGATGAAATGCTTCGTGATTGGTTAACTGAACCCTCCACATTTCTTCTTGAGCTTCTCCAGTAGTTATTGTCAAGAAGAAACTAATGATTTTAGGTTCTGTGTTGACTACAAGAAGTTAAATCAAGTCTCAGAATCTGGCTGCTGTCCACTGCCTCATATAAGTGATATTTTAAATGCTTTGTCAGAGGCAACCTGTATCAGTACATTAGACTTATCCAGTAGATATTGGCAAATACCTGCTGATAAGGAGGATCAACAAAAAACTGCTTTCATAACGGGTAACGGACTTTATAAATTTAAAGTGATGCCTTTTGGTCTTAAAAATGCACCTACCACCCTCCAGAGACATGTGGATAAGGCTTTAGCAGGAGCAACTGAATGTCCCACGGCTTATATTGATAATATTATAATGTTTTCACCCCCACTTGAACAACACTTGAAAAACCTTGAATTGGTATGCTACGTACAGCTAATCTTACCGTAAAAGTTTCTAAAAGCACATTTTGCTAATCAAAAGTGTCATATTTAGGACTTAAACTCTCTTTTGAGGGAATGCACACAAATGATAACAAAGTGAAAGCTGTTACAGACCTCTCCCTACTCCAAACAATTTCAAAGATTTGAGCACATTCTTGGGTATGTTTGCCTAATACAATCAGATAATTCCAAACTTTGCTACAATTTCTGAACCTTTATATCATATCAGTTACAAAAGAAGCGTATGAGGTAGAAATTGATCTCCCAGTGTGAGGATGCATTCCAGAAATTAATAAAAAAAAGGCTTTATGTGAATCCCCTGTCTTGATACTTCCAAGAAAAAGTGAACACTATTTTTTGCATACTGATGCTTCAAATGTTGGATTAGGGATACTTCTGTATCAGAAGGGTTCCATAGCATATGCCAGTAGAACACTGAACTCTGCAGAAAGAAGCTATACTACTACAGATTTTGAATGTCTAGCCGTAGTCTGGACTATAGAAAAATTTAAGATATACCTAGATGGAGAAGAATCTACAGTTATAACAGACCATGCTGCCTTGAAATGGTTACAGACAGCTTCGAAATTAGCTGGTGACTGACATGTTTATCATTTAAATTGCGGGACTTAACAACTGAAATACTTCACAGAAAAGGAAAAGAGAACCAGTTCCCTGATGCCCTATCTAGACATCCTAATGACCCCCAGAAGAAATTCCAGATTCGGACATCAGTAAGCTATCACCTAAATTTTTTGCCATTGTCAATGTCAACACTAGAGAACAATTTGCTACTAAATAGTCTAAAGATGATGAGTATAAGCATATATACTGTTATTTGAAAAATGGACTATTACCAGATGATTCTACTACAGTTTCAGAGACTGTAACTAAATCCAAGCAATATGTTTTGAATGATAATGTTCTTTATAAAGGGTTGCTGGCAAAGGTGAATTCACACCAGTTATTCGAAAAATATTGAGATTGGCAATAAGCATTTATATTTTGTATGCATGAATAATGAAACTGATACCAGCTTCCCTAACGGTGACGTATAGATACTATTAATATAGCTGAAGAGTATGTAAATTTATGATCACATGAGGTTGTACTCTCGTGATCTACTCTGTGAATAAATACCCTACCAGAAGCTACACTAAGAGAGAAAAAGTCCACACATAGTTATTGAAGGGTATAGTTATTGCTGTTTGTCACTCGATATTGTTATTGATGTTGAAAGGTATTGTTTTAATATTGTATTTGCTGTATTTTTTTTTTTTTGAATTTGGTTTTTCTTGGTTCTTTTCCTGATTCTGTTATTTTTGATTTATCGATATTTATAATAAATAGTTTATTAACATTTGTGTGAAGTTCTGGCCAAGCATTTGGTTATTAACAGTGTTGAATCTGGTCATTAACAGTGTTGAATTTAATTGTAAGTGTTGTTATTGTGAATGAATAGCGTTTTTGTTGTCGAACCCTGATTGTAGCGGTGTGTTCATTTTATACCGTTACAAGTGCACAAAAAAGCGACCGAAGTTAGATTTGTATTAGATATTCGTGACATTCGAAAATTAAAGACTCCTAAACATTGCATTTTTTTCATTTATAAAAATCGATTATTATATTCCCATATCCATCACCATCAGGTAAAAATTAGTAACATTCATTGCAAATGTCACTCACTTCTGCTACTCTAAAGGATCCGTTTCAGATCTTTTTATATCAAAATTATGATATTCTGTCTCTAAACACTTTAAAAAGTTACTTTTCTTCCTTTTTTATTGCAAATGTCGTTGTTTTTTTATTATTCCGAAAAATATTCACATGTTGTGGTTCAGATACCTCTTATGTTGCCCATGGAATAGCTAGAGAATACTTAAAATGATGAAATTTGATCTTTAAGTACCGTACGAAAGTTACATTTTTGTCGCTTTTACTGTAAATATCGTTAATATTTATTATTCTGAAGGATATTTAAATATACGAATACAGCACTTCACATATTTTTAACTGGGAATAACTGGATAGAGTTCTAACGATTTTCTGCTAATATCGCCAATTTATACTGTTGAGACGGATTTATGAATTTATACATACAAATATCAACTTTTTTTATTCAGATGGCTATTCACATGTGAATCTTACATATATTGTGGAATAGAGATACAAATATCCATGCTGGAGATATTGTGTAGCCCTTTAGGACCAAATGATGAAACTCGACGATTAAATCCCCAGAACTATAGACTTTTCAATTGAGAACGCCAATAATTGTTCATTTGGAGGGACATTCGCAGGTGAATGCCACAAATATTGAATATCAGTCTAGGTTTAAGAAGTTCTTATTTTACAGTTGTTGTGGCTCTTACAATATGATAGTATGATAAGTGTCAAATGTTTTTACACCAAAGAGTCACGATAAACTCAAAACTCTTAATCCTGTTCATATGTTTTCATTTCGTAAACGCATTTGACAGAAAAAGAAATCTCTGCAAAATATGATAAACAACTAGTATATTTACCTGACTCATTAAAACCAGCTGTTTTTCAGCGAAGTGTAGACGTTGAAAATACGATAACTTGAGTTTCTCGACAACCTTCGTGGAATGCTACAGTAGAGTTGGGACATTTCTAGCGTGAATGTAAAGTCAGTCTAAAGAGTTGCGCCAAATGGTACTGTATTTTATTTTACGCTGAGCATGATGGGAAACATGCGACAAGCAACGTGACACATTCTTTCAATCTATAATAGAGAGAATATCCAGATATCAAAGTGGGAGCAACTGATGAATAAAAGTACCAATTTTCGATCCTGTTGAAATTGTCAGGTGCTGTACTTTCACAACCGGTCCTTTAAACTTTTACGTATCTAGTTACCATACTATATATTATTTATTTACCAGTGAACTGAGTGGTCTAAAATATTCTACTTATGGAAATCACTATAGAAACAAATTAAATATATTTACATAATAGTGACACTATAGATGCATAATACCAGTATCACAAATGTATACAAAATTCGTAACCAAAATTTATATCAAGATTCCTTATGTCTAATCCTACACAACAAATTCAGTTCGAGCCTTCTAGCGTAGAACTTTTTACCTCAAAATTTAAATTTATCTGATGATTTACAAGAACTCGTACACTACACGGAGTAAACGTTATACATGACCAGCAAAGAAGTGCCAAGCATTTTAAATAAAAACAACCCAAAAACATTGCTGTAAACTATCTGACTCGCTCTGATGTGCCTAGTAAACACGACTCTCTCGTTCTCACAGGGTTAGGAGCATGGAAGGGGTCAAGGAAGATACTGGTATTTAAAACATTGCTGTAAACTATCTGATCCGCTCTGATGTGCTTAGTGAACACGACTCACGTTCTCATAGGGTTAGGAGCATGGAAGGGGTCAAGGAAGATACTGGTATTTAAAACATTGCTGTAAACTATCTGACTCGCTCTGATGTGCCTAGTAAACACGACTCTCTCGTTCTCACAGGGTTAGGAGCATGGAAGGGGTCAAGGAAGATACTGGTATTTAAAACATTGCTGTAAACTATCTGATCCGCTCTGATGTGCTTAGTGAACACGACTCACGTTCTCATAGGGTTAGGAGCATGGAAGAGGTCAAGAGCGGTACTAGTATATAAAATATTTTGCTGCACAAGGACTAGATTGTATCAATGTGATGAATATGTATAATGTAGTTAACTATATTATGCATATATTATTATGCATTGAATTTTATCTACATATTTTATTGGATCCAGTAAACATTGTTCTCTCTTTTAAGACTAGGGTTAGCGATGGGATAAGGGAACGAAAATTTACTTTAAACTATGTCTAAATACGGCTATTTTTCTTAGAGATTAGGAATATCCATAAGAAGAATCCTGAAACCAAGCTTTGACTGCCTGTTCTCTTGTTATCTAGCAAATAACGTTCGCCCTCACAATACAAGATGTGCTAACTGAAGATTACCAACAATCTCAATTCTATTTGCCAAAAGGTTCTTCTCACTAGGTTAAAGTAATCACACTGGTTGAAAGTAAATACCAGAATAACTGGAATGAGTTGAGAGGGATATCGGTAGTCAGGAAGTTGTTGTATATTTTATCTCCCCGCCCTGTTGCAATCAGTAAATAGTGCCCCCTCTCTCACAAAGTTAGAACTATAAAAAGAATTTAGCTTTGCGTTATACTTATGTATAACTAACTGGACTAGAGGTATAGAAGAAGATAAGGATAAATACTAGTAGTCATAATTTTGCTGTAAACTATATCTCCCTGACCTTTTGCATTAAGTAAACAACATTTAAGACTAGATACATCGAAGAAACTAAATGCTGAAAGAATTTTGCTGTAAACTTTAGTTACCTAGTTTAATATATACAACCGATATTAATTTCGGATCAAAGCAGGCTATCTACATAGATCAAAACTAAAAATCAACCCAGTTATGAAAATCTAATTAAATATGTTTCCTTATATTCTCACTTATAACAGTTAGAATGCATTGTTTCATCACTTGAGTATCCTCACTGTTAGTGAGATTTGGCCGACGTAAGAGATTTTGGTTAGTGTTATATTCATATACGAAACAAAATAATCTTCATAAGAAAAATATCATGATAATAATAGATAGAAAATGATATAAGTAGATATATATTAAACATTCTTCAAGGAACATGAAGTCCAAACGATATTGCTGAAATAAGTCACCAGTGTTTACGTGTTTTGTTATTCCATATTCTTCCTTTAACACCTATCACACGAGTCAGTCCAGCATCATTTAGTACAACAGGAGGATCATTCCGAAAATCGGTAATTTATGGCTATTTCGAGTTATCTCGATGAATGAAGCTCGACACAGCTCCTAAAACAAACAAACAAACATAATCGAAATATTAATGAAAATATGAGATGATGAAAGATATATGGATTATACCATGGCGATACCACAATTGGCATTATTTATACCATCCTTCTTATACTTAGTCTTCATTGCCGAATTGGCATTTTTAATTTGAGAATCACTAGGGATTGTTTGTTTGTTTGTTTTTTAAGTTAAGCACAAAGCTACACAATGGACTATCTGTGCTCTGCCCAACACGGGTATCGAAACCCAGATTCTAGCGTTGTAAGTCCGCAGACATACCGCTGTGCTACTGGGAGGCATCACTAGGGAAGTCATCTTGTAATGCATCGAGCATGTGTTTCAATTTCAAAACTGCGTCTTTGGGTTTTACTTTATCTACATGTATCAGTGCTCTAGGTTTTAAAAAGAATGGTATATGGGATTTGGCCACAGTCTCGGAGTAGTTTAGCATTTGAAGTGGGTGTTTTTTAAATTTCAATTATTTTCCGT